>NW_022631167.1:600000-831176 GCF_010015895.1 Lontra canadensis | reverse complement strand
CCCCCCCCCCCCCCCCCCCCCCCCCGCCAAGGCCATTCTCTTCCTCCTGGCACTTGACAGCATTCCTGATTTGGAGCCTCTGCTGTTTACATTTTATGCTTCTTCCATAATTTTAGGAAAACACAGGTTGGCTCCCCAGCTGTTTTGAATCTTAAATATTCATTAACTTCCAGGCTTCACAAGAATGTCAATATTGGGGTTGAGTTCATTTGCATTCGGGGTTTGCTCTGGTTCAAGTGTGGGATCAAAGCGGATCTACCTGGCATCCCTTCCTTCCCCCCTGCCCCCCAGGGCCCTGCCTGGGCTGGGGGAGCGCTCCAGAGCCCAGTATCACAGCAGCGTGTTGAAAGGCACGGCCCTTCTTGCCGCAGCCAGAAAGGCTGAGGTGGTCGCTGCTGGAGGAACAGGTTTGGGGACAGGTCTTGCTGGGGACCTACTTGCCATGGCATAGCTGCTTTGGAGGGGTTTTGTGGAGGCACAGGAGCCCCCTTCTCAGGGGGGCTGAATTCTAGCAGTTTGGCTGCAATAAGTCAGCGAGGCAGAGGTGGCCAAGAGGAGTGCCAGCTAGGGTTGTCTGGGGTTACGAAACACACTTCTTTAGGTAGAAGAACCAGACTTCCCGGACAAGGCCTACCTGTCTGGGCTCCCCCTCGGCCACCAGGACATTTTGCTGGGAGGTGGCCTCAGGCTCCTCACAGAGAGGTCTCCGCCCCCCCCCATGCCTCCACCCCCACTTCCTCCCAGGGCACACAGAGACCCCCCCGCAGGCTGGGGCTGCTGAGAGTCTCAGGCTGCATAGATAGGGGTAGATAGATAGATAGCCAAAGGGCAAAGCAGGAACCCTGTCTGTGTGAACTTGGCGTAGGGCTGGGGAGGGAGAGGTTCTCCCTGTCATGAGATGCTGAGCCTACAGGGCACAGCCTTCTAAATTACAGGGCTACGATG
This sequence comes from Lontra canadensis, assembly GCF_010015895.1. Taxonomy (NCBI): domain Eukaryota; kingdom Metazoa; phylum Chordata; class Mammalia; order Carnivora; family Mustelidae; genus Lontra; species Lontra canadensis. Next base: position 830,231 of record NW_022631167.1, on the reverse strand, counting down.
TCTGGGGCTCTAATGTGGAGGGAGGTGACATGCCAGTGATCATCGTACACTCACGTGTGGGTGCCACTGCTGACAGGGGGACAAAGGACAGGCTTGGACAGGCCCCTACTCACACCAAAGGGTGAAGAGGCAGGAGGGAAGGCCCCGCTGGGAGAGTCCAGAGGAACAGCTCTGCATGAACTTCCTGTCTCTTCCTTGCTGGTCCCCTCCTTCCTGTCTGGGCAGTCCCGAGCAGCTGACACCTCTCTCTGGAGGAAGCTACTTCCCCTTTCATATCACACGGCTGCCCAAACTGACGTGGCCACTTACAGTCACCAGGAGGATAAAAGTCCCAAGATTGGGCATGGTGGGGCGGCATTCTCCCACTTCCTGCCTAACCACTGTGAGCCAGATGAGCTCCAGAACTCTGAGGGCCTGGCCTAGCCTTCCCCCATCAGGATATGGGGGGAGGGGAAGTGGGAGAGGAACTAGAAGAATTCCTTTGCAGTGTACCATGAACAGCAGGGCGCCTGACCTCCTCAGGTGGAAGGTCTCCAAGAGGCAAGTGGGTCAACCCCTTCTCGAGTGAGGCCATCCAGGGGCTTCCAGGGGTTTTGGATAGAGACTGAAAAGATGCCCTCCCTTGAGCCACTCCGAACAAGGAGGGAGCTCCAGTCAGAGGGTCCCTCACCGACGCTTACCAGAGCCAGGCTTGGGTCAGGGCATCGCCTGCCCTGACAGAGAACCTAGGGATTGGTTACTCTGGGAGAAGGAAATGACTCCAGGAGAGGCAGAGAAAGATGTGGGATTCACAAGCAGAGCCTCAAAGGTCCCCACCACTGAGGCTTAGCTGGAAGGAGCTGTGTGACCAGCTGCGTGACTCACATTACGTGTTAACCAGTGTAGACAGGGCCGACGCCGTTCTGAAGGTTCCCGTACACACTCATTTGCTCAAACACACACACACACACACACACACACACACTCTGTACACCCAAATGGCACGGCCTGCTGTAGGACTGGAGCCTGGATTTGCACCCTGAGCCTCACCTGTAAAGCAGGAGCCAGGAAGTGTCAAGGGGTAGTTACGTGAGGTATGTGGCAGTGAGTGGTATCTGCTACCACATCCTTCCAGGACAACTCCTCCTCCACTACCAAGGCCAAAGGTTACCCTTACTCCACGAACCCCTAAAGTCCTAAGCTCTACCAAGACATTCTCCCTGGTGGAGCCCATTTCAACCAGCACAACAGGGAGGTTTCCGGGAGGCAGAACAGCCCACAGATGAAAGTGTGGGCAAGAGGTGGGACGGCCTAGAGGCTGGTAGACCAGACGATCATGATCCAAATCCCAGCTCTGCCATTTCCCATCTGGCATCAAGTTCCTGAACATCTCTCTGTGCCTCAGAGGCCTCATCTGTGAAATGGGCACCGTAACAGAACCAACCTCACAGCCTAAAGGAGATGCTGCAGGTTGAGGCCTTAGAACAGGGACTGGCACATGGCCAAGGTTCGATTCCTGTCCAGCATCACTACCGTGTGGACCAAAGTGACTGGTCAGCACGTGCTGATGCTGGCCGTGTTACCTCTTTGGAGGAGATGTCTAGATTCCCATTCTGCAGGAGCTCCGTGGCCAGAGCCACGGTCAGAAGACCTTCAGCAGCTGGCGCTGGGAGGAGGGGCCGCTGAGCATTTAAAGGTGGTGGCAGCTTGGAACATCAAGGAGAGATTCTTAGGTAAGGACACACACTGTGCCCGCACCTGACATCCTTTTAGAAGTGGGCTGTCCTTCAACGAACTGTATCATCCTCTAAAGACTGTTCCCCCAAAGCACCGGGGGGTGGTGGCTGCTGCACCCCAGGCCGTGCTCCATTTGCCGGGTGCACATATTCCGTGCTCACCTTTTCACACGCTCCACTTCAACAATTCTTCCGGAAATCCCTCGGACACCGCTGTGGCGACTGTCCCCATTTTACAGCTGAGGACACTGAGGCACAAGGAGGCTGCGTGCCTTCCTCACACAAAAACAGTTATGAGCAAATCAGGATTTGCACATGCTGGAATTTTCTGCCCAGCTCTTTGTATCACACTGCTACACTCGGGGGGCTCCCAGGCTGAGCCAGGGGGGCAGAAGCCAGACTGGGAGCACAAAGCGGGAAGGCAGGCAGGGAGGACGTGGCCCGTCGGGGGAGGGGGAACGAGTCCTCAGGGCCAGCTGTCAGCTGCTATGTGGGATCGCAGATTCTCTGTTCCCAGATCATCTCATTTTCTGAAAAAGTGCCCAAAATCTGGATCTTTATATGAAATCTCCCAACTCTACAATTTTGGCTCCAGTGATCTTTTAAAACAGTACGCCATCCCAACAAAATAGCTCTTGGGCCCACCATGATGTGAGAGAGGCCTCTATGCTACCTCCAGGGGCACGGCCACTCAGGTATGCTACCTCCAGGGGCACGGCCACTCAGGGAGGGGCCAGCCCAGGGGTCGGTTGTCTCTGTTGCTGGCACCAACCCCCAGTGCCTCCCAGACTCTAGAGCTCCTTTCTATTCTGGGCTAAGGTCCAAGAGGAACCTTGTAGGGATGTGCAGCTTCTCTGTCTGTGACCTTTGTCCCGTGGCGTAAGGAGAGCGAGACTGGAACTTTTCCAGGCTGCTCACAAAACCCCTTCCACTCCACCGGACGGTCAGTCACAACATTCCCTCCACACCCGGCCAGGAGCTTCATTCCTTCATGGGTGTCCTTCCTAGATACGAAGGCTGAAGATGGCAGGATGACACTAAAGACCAGTCGCTAACGAATTTGCAGATTTTTTTTAGTCTTCGGGAGTGGTAACAGTTTTGCAGGGATCCATCCACACTCTTCCACAGCCCGATTTAGACATAAGCAAGGTGGCTGGGGAGCTGTCTACCACCCCCCCACTTGCTGCTGTGGGAGAAGCGTTGGGCTCTGGCCCTCCTGGAGCCGACCCTGTGGGAAATCCAGCCTCCCCTCCTGACGGAAAATGTGCAGAGAGGTAACAAACATCTGTTAACAACCACTGGCTTCAGACTACTCTCTGTTAAATGCTTTGACACATAGTCTCTCACTGAATTTTCCCCACAGTCCACTCCATCGCACAGGTGAGAAAACTAGCTCACACAGGTTGAGGGTCTGCTTGAGTTCACGCGGGGAGATGGGCGATCAAAACCAACATTCATATCTTTTGACGCAATGCTTCCTTTCCAGGAATTTATGCCAAGGAAATAATCAGAGACGGACCCCCAAATGTATGTTTTAGAATGTTCACCACGTGTTCATCTTAAGAATCAAATACTAGAAACAATATCCAATCATAGGGGATTAGCCTCATAAGTTCCAAGTTTCTATATAGGACGATAATGGAGCCATACATAATCAATCCACAGTTTATCTCCCCTGGAAATATTCAACCTCTGAATTCCCTTTTCCCAGAAGACAGTTTCTGATGGCTCCACCAATAACTTGGTAAAAATGAAACAAAACAGGCTGTCTCCATGTCTATTCTACGTGAAGGGCCGCTGTCCCTAGCTCCCTACTCACCTGAGGAGGCACAACTAAGCACTGGGCTTGACCTTTGCCCCAAGTGCTTTTCTTTGGGCATTTCTGCATTGGGGAGAGTGTTTCCTTAGTCTCAACTGTAATGCCAAAAAACCCAAAAACTGTGCATGTGAAAACCGCAAGCACTCTTTCACCCAGCAAACACATGCCTGTGCCTGTCCTGTGCCAGGTGCACAGAAGACCCTGGAAAGACAAAGATGAATGAGACACAGCCTCAGCCTTCCTGGGGAACACAACTGAAGGACAGCCATCCCAGGGCTGGAAAGATGATTTAACTTTACTCCTCTCCACAGGCCCTTTTCGGACTGCCCTTGCCTCCAGCAGAGCAGAGGACATGGAACCCAGAGACCTGTGGTCTCGAGTCCTGGCTCCATGGTCACTTACTAGCTGTGGGACCCTGAGTTCCTGCCTGAGTTCCCATCTGTAAAAACGGGACCTCAAAGCCCACTCGTTCCACAAGGCTGTCAGAGAACTCAGAGGGATGAGGCATGAAAATATTTTCTCAATATCTGAAGCCCTGCATCCTCCTTAGTCCTTCATTACCTCTCTGCCCACAGTTCACTGGCTTAGCAAATAAGATGTAAGCCACACTGGTGCACTTGTTAATCTGCTGCCCTGCTCACAAAACACAGGTATTTAAAAAGAGATGGCTGGCTCAGTCAGAAGAACATTCGACTTTTGATCTTGGGGTCATGAGTTCGAGCCCCACTGGGGTGTAGAGATTACTTAAATAAATAAACTTAAAAAAAATTAAAAAGAGATGGAAGAGTGCCTGCTGGAAACAGGGTATGCGGACCTCACAGAACCTCAGTGGCAGCTGAAAGAAAATTCTTCTGGACAGGTACAACCTATCTGTGTTTTCAAAGTGTTAACATGCCAGCGGTCCCCTACCCCACAAAGGAAAGCGTGGTTTTGTTTTCCCAGCCCCAACATGACTAAAAGCCTGGATACTAACCCCCCTCCCCCAAGCCACACACATACCCATCCCTCACCTTGGGCAGGTCTGTGGCCCCACGTATCCGCTGAGCCACCTTCTCTCCATCGGGGTGGATCTTGGCCACGTGCTTCCACATCCTTTCCCAGGTGGCCTCGTCCACAGGCAGCCCACCCCGGTTGACAAAGAAGGGGATGCCTCCATCTCGCAGGTCCTCTTCCCCTTCCTCTTCTGGCTCATCATCTCTCTGGGCTGAGGCCCCTTCGCTGGTCTCCAGACGTCTGACCCCAGAGGGGGTGACAGAGGCAGTGGGGGCAGCGCCGCTGCTGCCACCCCCCGCCACTTTCTTCCCCCCGGGCATCCCCAAATCCTTGATGGGGGTGGGAGTATGTATCAGGAGGCAGGAAAAAAATAGGTGGCTCACAGGGGTTCTCCCACACACCAGCTGCAGAGATAACACATGGCCAAACAGAGCGTAAGGCGCCTTTAAGAAACCAGGGCGTGGCTCCTGTACAATAAAATACTACTCGATAAGAAAAAAAAAAAAAATCAGTGCCTCAACGTGAAGTAGGGGATAGAGAGGTGGTTGTCTGGGGTCAGCCTTAGAGGCTTTGTTCTTTTTGTGAAACAGAATAAAGAGAACACACCCCAAGTTGGCAGCCTTCACAAAGCTCCCCCATTTGACAGCGAGAACAATGACGGCAGCAGTCTGGGCTTGCAGAGAGAAAAGTCGGAGGGAAACTGAGGCCAAACAGCTCCGACCGGCGGCCACAGAGGGTCAAGGCACCGGTGCTCAGGCCGACCGGGCTCCCCAAGTCCCAGTTTTGGAGAGAACAGATTTCTCTGCAAAATATCGCACGCTCAAGGCAGCGTGCGCTCCGGGGGGTACCGAGGCGACTCCTGGCCGCATCAGCTCGGAGCCGGGACCCCCGAACCGGAGGGTGGCGAGGAGGCGCGCTTTCTTCGATGCGACGAGCGGGGAAGCCAAGACTCGCAGCTGGCGGGGCGCGGGGAGGGGGCGCGCGCCGACGCGCTCATTCCACGCCCGCGGCCAACTCCCCGCACAAAGTGGGCTTTGTCTCGGGCCCCCGTCCCCTCACCCCCGGGAAACAGCAGCGCAGCTCCCAGAGGGGGAAGGGCGCGGCGGGGAGCGCCAAGGCCCCGCGGGTCCCCAGCCGGGCGCGCCTCAGCGGGCGGACAGCGGGCACTCGGCGCCGCTCAGCCCCAGCCGAGCCATCGCGGGGCGCGGGTCCCGTTTCCGGGCCCGGGGTTCAGCTGGGCCGACTCGGGCGGCGCGCAGAGGCCAGGCTGAGGTCACCGAGCGGCGGGCTCCGGCCGCGCGGTCGCAGCCTCGGAGTGGCTGCGGCATGGGCGGTGGCGCGGCCGGCCTGGGCGAAGGATGCTCCGCGGCGGTCCGCTCGCGCTCCCGCTGCCCCGGCTGAGATGGGGCGGGGTGGAGGTGGGGGGGGATGGACCGCCGGACCGGGAGGGCTCGAGGCTCGCGCAGCCACAGCCCGCGGATGGAGCTGGAGGCGAGTGACAAAGCCTCGGCGAGCGCGGGCTACGCTAGTCCCCGGAGAGCAGCCCACCGAGCGCGGGGTCCAAGCGCAGGTCGCGGCTCGGCTGCGCCGCGAGGCTTGGGCCGCCGCCCCCGCCGCCCCCGCCGCCCCAGGGCCCAGCTGCCTCCCGCCGCGCGCGTCCCCTGCCCGCCCGCCGCCCACCGGGCTCGACTCCGGTCCGCGCCGCGCATGCGCTCCGTCCCCCCCTTAAAGGGCCAGCGCGTTCCCGCCAGGCCCTCCGCCTCCCGCCCCCCGCCCCGCGTCCCAAGTTATCTCCTGGAGGCAGGGGGTCGTCCGCTCAGCTCCCACCTCTTTCTCCCGGCGCCGCGAAGCCGGCGCGGAGCCGCGGAGGAAGTTCACAGCGTGCGGCGCAGAGCGCTAACTGCACGGAGGTTCCGGGCTCGGGAGGCCCGCGGTCGGGAATTTCCTAAAGGAAGCACCTCGCAGGGGCCCTCGGGGGGTCGGCGCGAGAGCTCGGGCTTGGAGGACCGGGTTCTAGACAGGAGTCAGAGTCTAATTTCCCGCGGGACATCCTCCAGATCGCTTCCCTCAGTGGGCCTCGGTTTCCCGATCTATCAGCCGAGCTCGTCGCACCCGGTGAGCGCAGAGTCCTCCTGGCGTGCGGGCGCCCTAAAGGAGGACATCTGGGGGTTAGGGTCCGACCTCTGGAAGAGAAAGGGTTAAAAGCCACCCAGTTCCACCCCGAGTGGAGACCAGTGGGAGGGGGATGCGATGCGCGGAGTTTGCCCCTAGTTGGCTTCCCTGGACCCTGGCGGTGGGCGTCCTCGCGCGGCGGGAAGAGGGGCTGCTGCGCCCCAGGGTTTGGGGACCGCGCGACTCGTGGGAGTGTGAGGCGACGGTCCTGCAAGATCCAGCCGGCTCAGAAGAAGGGGAAAATACGGCTTGCAGGACTGCAGAGACCCAAGGCTACTTTTACTTCCCTTCCACAGAGCAGTAACGGGGAATAGGCGCCAACAGGGAGCCGAGGGAAAGAACTTTCCAAAGGAGACAGATAGCCTTGGGTGGTTTAAGACTTGTGGTCTCCTTTCTCCCACCAGGAGTTAGTATGAATGTGGCGGCAGGGAGGTGGGGTGGTAGAGCAGATTTCTGGGCTCTGGGCTGCCTACCTGCAGGTGCTGATTGCTTAGGTCTGTAATTGCTGCGTTTCTCACCACCCCTCTCTGACAAGCTGAGGTTTCTACACCTGGGCTGGGGCAGCAGAGGCCTTGGAGAATCCGGAATTGCTCAGTGGTTCCTCCTCTGTTCCCTAAAGTTATCCCTCGTGTCTGAACTTCCTAGGTCCCCTGAGCTCCAGTAGCTACCTCTTGCTGCCTTTAGGATCGGAAACCAAGGGTGATGAGTGATGGGAAGGGTCATGGGACTTCAAGAAAGCTAGTTAAGAGGAGATCCTCTTAAGCTCACTGAGACTAGAAGACTCCGAGCATGAAAACCTCCAGGCACCTTCAACCTTAACCTACTCATTGCATGGATGGGGAATTTGAGTTTCAGAGAGCAAGTCCTTTAAGCTCACACAGCAAATAACTTGAACTGAAGCCTTACTTCTTCAGACACTTGCCTTTCCACCCTGCACTTGGTCTCTTGCCCTAGCTAAGTGGTTGTGGTAGTTTAAACATGTTGGCAAGCTCTTTTTTATTTTATTTTATTTTTTTTTTAGATTTTATTTAGGGACGCCTGGGTGGCCCAGTCGGTTAAGCCACTGCCTTCAGCTCAGGTCATGATCCCGGGGTGCTGGGATGGAGTCCTGTCCCTGGGCTCCTTTCTCGGTGGGGAGCCTGTTTCTCTCTCTGCCTCTGCCTGCAGCCGCACGCTGTGAAATGCTTGTGCTCTCCCCCCCCCCGACAAATAAATAAATAAATTAATTAAATCTTAAAAAAAAATTTAATTTATTTATTTGACAGATCACAAGTAGACAGACAGGCAGAGGGACGCGGGGAAGCAGGCTCCCGGCTGAGCAGCAAGCCCTATGCGGAGCTTGATCCCAGGACCCCAAGATCATGACCTGAGCCAAAGGCAGAGGCTTTAATCCACTGAGCCACCCAGGCACCTCTGTTTGCAAGCTCTTTACTGCTTCTCTTTCCTAAAGATGTTGGCTCATTACCCTCCCCTTGACTGTGGGCTTGACTTAGCTATTGGATTGTAATGAGCAGAACAAGGCGGAGGTGATGCTACATAGCTCTTAAGCCGAAGTCATGGAAAGGAGACAGTCTTTCTGTCTCTTCCTTTCCCAGGACAGCTGCCCTGGAGCCTAGCCACCATGCCGTGAGGAAGCCCAGGCCACATGGAGAGAGGACAGGAGGCTCTCCAGGAAGGTTCTCAGCTCCCAGCCAGCCTCACTCATCAGATAAGTGGTGAACTGGGGTTATTCCATCACCAGCCTTTGAGTTGTCTAGACGAGGTCGCAGACAAGGAGCAGAGATAAGCCCACCTTGCCGTGCCCTGTCTGAATTTCTCTCCCATGGAAAATGAGGGATAAGAAGCGATCGTTGTTATTTTAAGCCAGTAAGTTTTGGGGTATTTTGTTATGCAGCATTAGTTAATTAATTCTGTGAAATGACACTTCCTGAAATGACAAGGAGTCATTTCCAATGACTTGGAGTCCTTATTCGAACATTCAACAGGAAGTAGTTATTGGCACCTTTTTAGGTGCCTGGCTCTGTAGGAGGCCCTGGGGATTCGGTGTGAATAAGAGGAGTGTGAGCTTTGCCTTTGGAAAGGCTTACGGTCTCTACCACTGGAGGAGATGGTTAAACATGATTCTAGTAAAGCGCTTTGCCAGAGGCTTAGACCAGGAAGCTAGCGGAGGGCACACCTGGGGCAACTTGCCAGTTAAGTGGGTTGCTGGGGAAAGAAGAAATGAATTGGGTACAAGGCCAGCATGGTCTAGCCTGGAGAGTTTTCTGGGATATATTTGTAGAAGGAGGAGGAGACAGGTGTCAGGCAAGGTGGGAGGGGCATGCAAATAGATGAGAAAATGATGAAACTAGGGAGGGACGTGTCTTAATTTCATTTTAGCAGAAAGCTGAGAAAGGAAAGAGCTTGTGAACTGGGGCCCAGATCCTGGGTCCTGCAACAAAACCTCCCATGCTTCCCCATACCTGTATCTAGGAAACAACATCTCTGGTGACACTTGGGACACTCATTTGGCTCTAAGCTCTTATGACTAATATTTCTTTTGCTGCCTTTACAAAAACTCTCGAAGAAATTTGGATGAGTTAATTTCCATTTTGCAGATGCAGAAATGATGCTCAGGGAAGCTAGGCAGCTTAAGTACCCAGTTTAGGACCCGGCATGTCAGGGGTGCTGGGTACTGATGATGTAACTTGGATGATGATGAGGATGATGAAGATAATGATGCCTAGGTCACATCGTATCTCACTTATTATTGTCACACTGGGGAGTAATGTTCTGGAAACCAATACACAGTGTCTTAGGGAATCAACATTGGTATTAATCTGCTCCAACTCATTTTCTTGCAACCCTAAAGCTACAGTCAATTTCCTGGAAAGGAGAGTCTGGTTGACTGAGCTGAGGTTCTGGACCTACCCCTTGGCTGGAAGAGGGCAGGACAACTTCATGAACTGCCCCCGCAAAGACCACAGTAGTCGGAGCAGGGGACTGCCCTAAATGAAAACACAACCCTGTTAGTCAAAGAGGGGCACGGAGGGGCACAGCTAGAGGCATGTTTGTGAAAGGCAGACACTCTATGTCTGCGCTGTCCAGTAAGGTGGCCAGAAATGACACGTGGCTGTTTGATTCATATGACATAAAATTAAAAATCCAGTTAGTCACACTAACCACATTTCAAGTGCTCAGGAGCCACATGTGGCTTATAGCTACTGGATTGGACAGCACAGATTATAGAACATTTCCATCAATGCAGAAATTTCTACTGGGTAGCACTGCTCCAGGATTCTCATTTGCAATTCACCTGTTTCTTTTCTTCTTTTACTTCATACATTGTGAATAGGGAAATAGTAAAACAAAACAAAACAAAAAACGTGGGTCAGAATCTTCATTAATTTATTCATCAAACATATACTAAGGGTCTTCTTTGAATCATACACTGTTGTAAGCACCAGGATGCCGAGAGGGGCTTTGGAGAGGTCCTGGTCCAGTGGATCTCATGTTAGAATCATCAGAGAGCTCTTAGAAGTACTGATATCCAGGCTTTAGCCAGCAGAGACCCTGCTGAAAGTGGTTTGGGATGGGGCTGGCAGACCCTCAGGGTGGAAAAGCTCCCTAGGTGATGTGAATGTGTTGCTGGGCTGGGGAACCATGACTGTCTGGTCAGGCTAGGGAAGTGATTTGCCTCAGACAATCTGAAAACCTGAGAGAGAGAGAGAGAGAGAGAGTGTGTGTGTGTGTGCGCGCGCGCGTGTGTGTGTGTGTCTGACCTCTGGGTCCTTATGACAACATCAGAACTCTCCATGGATGTGGCATTTATCTGATCAAATGCAAAATTCTTAGGGAAAAACAAGCCAACTCTTCCTTAACTCAAAGAGAATCCAGTTCCCTTTAAATAAAGTGCTGAAGGGACTTCTGGTTTTAAATCACTTCTTTCTCAAACTGTTTGCATGTTTGGTGCCTGGACCTGCCTTATCAGCAAGGTGGGAAAATCCTTATAAAAAGACGTCATGTTCTGAGTACCTCGTGTAAAACATGCCCTTCATACTCAGTTTCATTTCATCCTCAGGACAAAGTATTACAAAGTGAGTTTCGCAGACACCAGTTTATAGAGAAGCAAATTAAGATGCGAAGAGGATAAGGATCATAATTTGTCCAAGCTGGTACAGCGGGGATCCCAACTCCAGATTTCTTACTCTTTCCCCTTCGCCACCCAGCACCTACCCCGTAGCCAAGAGTGCAGGGCAGCCCGCAGACAGAGGCATTGTGCTCCATCCGCGGAAGGAAGAAAGCTCTGTGGAGGTGACCTGCAGCCCTTCGTGTGTCAGGGATCACCCTGGAGCTGATGTGACCCAAGCACTGTGTTCGGTGAGAGAACCGGAGGGGACTGGGAGTGGAGTTCTCCTTTCAAGTAATGGTCGCGTCTGGATTCCTTTTACCAAGGGATTTGGAGGAAGCAGCTAAGAACAGTGTTGTACCTGGAACAGTGAGCTCTTAGACACCTGGCAATTATGATATATGCTTGGTGGAAGCATTGTCTGTTCCTAGCCTGGATCCCCGTGGGCTTGCAGAATGTCTGTGTCACCATGTATCTTTGTAATCTGAGTCCCTGCCTGATACTTCCTGGGCTGCCTGGCCTAGCCTCAGGGGGGTGCTGGGAAGGGACAGGACTCATTGTGTCCATTCCAAATGACTTGAACAGTGGAGGAGATATGTCTCCCCTGCCATTCTCTGCGGGCCACCTTATATAGTAATAGGAGCTCTAGGCCTTGGAGAACAGGAAGGGCTGCCCTTGGAATGCCTCAGGGCTTGTCTGTGTGGCATTCAGCAGGTCTCTGTGGGAGCCAAGCTACGACTGGCCATAGAAAGAGCATAGAATATCACAGCCAAAAAGACTCTTAGAGATCTTTCTGGGTTTCATTTACAGATGGGAAACTGAGGTGCAGTGAGCTAATAGGACTTACTTTGAATTACAGCCAGTTAGAGGCAGGGATCACACAGGTCTCTCTCGTGGCCCAGTATGTCTTCCCTAATGTCTTCACTAGCAGAGCAGAAGGGGTAGTAGATGAACTTCTGGAAGCTCTGGGGTGGCAAGAGGTAGAGACTGTATTTTCACATTTGCTTCCAGGTGTGGCCAGGCTGTGTCGGTAGCTGGGTGTGGACTGGGTGTGTGTTTAGGAAGTCTCCATCCAATCTGAAGGATGGGAGGGTGACCCTTCTCATTTTTCAGGCAGATTACACTCATCCAGACTTGTGTCCTTCCCGTTCGGAAACTGGCATTTCCTTTGACTTTCTTCTGCATGCCCTAGGGCAGGTGTTCGGCAGGTGGTGGATTATTGAGTTGGTCCACAAGGAATGGCTGGGCCACGGATGTTGCTCCCAAGCAGTGGCCAAGACTCTGGCAGTCCCAGAAAGAACCAAAAGGCCAGTGTCAGCCTCTGCACTCAATGGAAGGGCCTAAGACTTGGTGACAGGGAGACACAGAGGCTGAGACGATGGTATATCCTGAAGTCTAAATCAAAGTGATTTAGGGGCGCCTGGGTGACTCAGTGGGTTAAAGCCTCTGCCTTCGGCTCAAGTCATGAACTCAGGGTCTTGGGATTGAGCCCCACATTGGGCTCTCTGCTCAGCAGGGAGCCTGCTTCCCCCTCTCTCTCTGCCTGCCTCTCTGCCTACTTGTGATCTCTGTCTGTCAAATAAATAAAATCTTTTTAAAAAAAGTGATTTAAAGTGGTGGGGCCATGTATAGGTCCCTGAGATGGGCTGGGTTCCTTTCTTAATCCTTGGCTTCCAGGAAAGACTTCACTTTTTGTCCAAAAATTTCTGAGCACCTGCTACGTGCATGGTATAGCCTGAGATACAGACATATGCAGGACATTACTTGACCTTCTGGGTTGTATCTAGCAAGACGTTTCCTGATAACTTGGTGGGAACTTGCCATGTACCACGGGTTCTGCACAGCATTCTATGTAAACCCTGCCCTTAAGCTTGCAAATAAGGATTCTAATTCTCCATTTTTCAAACGAGGAAATGATCTCAGAGAAGCTAAATGACTATTTCTGGGTTTTAGCCAGCTGGTGGCTGAGCCTGGGGTCAGAAGCTGGGCCCTTCCCACTGTACCGGGATGCCACCTGCTAACTAGATACCTGGCGGAGTCAGGCCAGTGGCCCAACACAAGCTTAAACAGGGTGTTTGCAGAACGCAGAGAAGAGAGAGCTTCATTTTAATTTGGGCAACAGCATTTGGCTGTGGGCACCGTGGACTCTTAGGGTCGCAAGGTCCTGTGTTGTGGGGGGTGCCCTGTGCCGGGGGGGGTGGTGCTGAGCAGCTTCCAGGGCCTCTCCCAAGGAGACACCAGTAACAAGTCCCCTGTTGTAACTCCCACCACAGAATCACAGGTTGTAAGAGAGAAATTGTCTTCCACCTGGGCCTATGAGAATCCTGTAGGTAAGACAAGGATTTGGGCAACTGAAGACAGGAGGAAAACACTCATTGGCTTCATGATTTTTTCCACTGGACAAAGAGTTGCCACGTGGGTTTTCTACTTTGTTCTTCCCCCCAGCCCCATGGCTTGCTTGTGTCAGCACACAAAGCAAACAGCCACATCAGGTTGCCATGGGACCGCGGTGCACAAGGGGGCCTTGGATGGATTGCAGGTGTCCTTGGGAGCCAGGTCCTTCCAGGCTTCTGTTTGTTCAGCTTGCAGTGAATGCCTCACTTTCATCTTCTGGCCCCTATTCCCTTTCCGGAGGTGGGTGCATGGTGGGGCTCTTAGAGAATCTGTTGCACCATCAGCCATCACCACCAGCACTTACGCTCCTCCAGCACTCATTTGGAGTGTGGCTCTGTGTTAAGGGTTTTATAATGGTTAACTCATTTAGCTCTTACAGCACCCCAAGAGGAAGGGCTCCTTACCATCCCCATTCCTTGGGGGAGATGGCAGCCAGCCAGACGATGGGGAAGCAATATGCCCTAGTTCATGCTTATGCAAAGTGGCAGAGGTAGGATTTGAACCCAGGCCTTGCTGAGTCGCCTCTCTTAACCTCTATATGCTACTGCCTCCTAAGAATGTCCTTCCCTCATTTGGCAGCCTACTGGGCTTTATGGGCCCGTGGGATGAGTTCCCAGGAGAACCGTGGGCAGCAGCCAGCCCCAGAATGCTTGGTGGTGGTTGGCGTGGCAGTGGTGAGGGCTGTGAAGGCTGTGGGAGGGAGGACGGTGTTTCTGGTAGTGCTGGTGGATCCTCCCCTAGCAAAGGGCAATTACTGGGTCTGTATGGTGCTTGGCTATCAGAGGGCTTCCTGTGAACGGGACAAAGCGCCCAGTCAGGCTGCAAGACAAATGGGGGACATATGGACTCTAGATCAACGCACAATGGGTTCGTTATTTTGCATCTCCCAGCAATGAAATAACACTCCATTATTGCAGGAGGCACAGAATAAATAAGCCCAATATTTGGGGCTGGGTTCTGAGGTCGTTTTATCTGTGTCCTCCCATTTCTTGGGGGTCATGGTCCCTTTAGGACCATTCATTTTGAAGCTTGAGCATGTTAGCTGCCACCAAGTCAGACCAGCAGGTACAAACAGACTCTAGATGAAACTCTTAAAGATACCTTGACATCCATGTTCTTTCTAGTTCACAAAGGACCCTTGTTCCAACCCTTTTTGCTGCAGGGAGTGACAGGGAGGGAGTGATGGGACAGGACGCTCTGAGGCGTCCCTGGAGATGAGAGAGAAGGGTGACCTGACCTGCTCTCATCCATCCCAGACAAGTTGTGGTACAGACCACATGAGGTCAGGGTCCAGGGCTGCAGGAGAGTCAGGAATAGAGCAATGTCTTGATAGCGTTTGCTGGGTATCCTAAAGCAGTGCTTCTCGAACGTGAGTGTGTCTCAGAACCAGGGGGCTCCTCGCCACGCAAACGGTTAGACTCACCCCTCAGGGTTTCCACCAGAGTTGAGCGGGGGATCTGGAGATCTAACTTCTTAAAAAGCCTTTCAGCCAGTCTTCCTGTTTCTGCCCACCTCCACCCTCACTTCCCAAAGTGTTGGTGCCTCATGTTTGGGGCAAGCTGCGTTTCTTCTTGGATTTCCCCAGCGTGATTTTAGTCTTTCATTTTCCCTACTAGCTAAGCCATTTGCTAATTGACCATCTACTCTTCTGCTTCCAAAATTTTGTGGATATCCTTTCCTCTCCAGTTGCTTTGTCATCATGGGTTTATGATCCTCCCCCCACCCCTTTTAAAAACCCTCATCCTTTTACTGTCATTTTAGTGTAGTTTCGGAAGGGAACGGAGCATACCACATCCATTATCTTGCCTCTGGAGCCCCCGAATGGCACTCTGGGATGTGTTGTGGCCTGGTTATCACAGTGCCTCTTTCATAAGTGAGGAAACAGACTCAGAATCTACTGGACCAGAATCTCCTTTTGCAGATCTCATTCCCTATTCCAGGCTCTGTGCCCAAGAAAAATCGTCCTAACATATTCTGGTTTTCCCAAGCACTTTGGCAGAGTTTCTCTGGTTGGCGCCTCATCCCAGTTTGGCAGAGCAGGCAAGGCAGGTGTCCGTCTCTGCTTTATGACCGTGAAGACCGATCAGGAAGGGGAAGACACTTGCCCAGGATAACACAGCTTAATATGCTTTGAGGCCACTGTTTCTAGGTTTGCACCCAGGGCCCTTTCTTCTGCTGACTTCAGGTTAGCCTTAAAGACATCTCCAGATAATAAAACATCTAATTACTCAACAAATATTTATTGCCTACTATGTCCCTGAAACCCCACCAGGTTCTGGGCTTATCACAGGGAACAAGTTGACTGGGAACAGCCCATGCCTCCTGTGCCTTCTCCGTCCCTGTCCCTCATCTCAGAGGTTGCCGCTAGATACTTCCGTGCCTGCTGATGGACTCTTTTTGTCTCTGTCTGAGGAGCCAGGGCTTTAAAACCCTGGTGGGACCCTCAGCTAATGAGGATGGGAGTGGATGGGTAAATCTTGAGCTTCCTTGCCCCTCGGGGGGCAGGGTACTTCTGAGGCACATTCTCTACAGTCTCTATGAGGGTCTTCCAGGACCGAGCCTCAGCTGCCCACAGTGGTAAGTGTCTCATTAACAAACTATGGGCTTCCTTCTTCGCTGTCACTTCCCCGTTTGCTCACCTACGCTTCCTGGGATCACTTCCTCAATAAGCAAGCTATTCTCAAATCCTTATCTTGAAGTCCCCTTTTTGGGGACCCTCCAGGCTTCTAAAATCCTTTCGATTTGTAGCTGACGGTCCTGTTGCCTGCTGTTCCCCACCATCCCTGAGGGCATAGACACCTCTCCCCCAAGTGATGCAAGCTGCAAGAAGACAGGACCTTTCACTGTGCTATTCATCGCGGGGTCTCTGGAGTTTAAAACAGTGCCTGGCCCATGGTTGGTGCTCAATAAATGTTTGCTGATTCAATGAATACCGATCATTGCTACCTTGATCAAGGGGGGATCCAAGAGACTGGAGTGGAATGATGTGGGGGTAAATCACAGCAAGGTCTTTCTCTTTCTTGTGGGTTTTATAAACAGTGTTTGTGTCCTGAAGGCTTCCTTCTGGTTCATTCTGGCCATTTTCTCCTCTAGACTGGTGGAAAGAGGTGAGCCATGGGCCTGTGTCGGTGGCAGGCAGGGCTTGGCATGTGGAGGAGGGAGCCTCTGAGGCTGGGCTCAGAGAAGGGGGTGTGAATCACTAGTTCAGACTCAGGCACTAAGAGTGAGAGTATCAGCATTGCCAGGTCCCAGGAAGAGGCCAGGCTTGGCCTTTGTCTGTTCTGCAGATGAGAATTTCTTTGAAGAGGGGATACAGCACCTCAGCTCCCATTGAGGAATGGTCTAGGCTAATTTTCGGCAACAGTGTCAGGAGCTCAGAGATTGAGTGAGATCTGGTATGGAGGGTATCCAGTCCCTGGGTTTTGATTGAACGATGGGCTTTTTCGAAAAACTGACCCTCCACCCCCAGGCCATCTGGTGGCTCTTGGATAAAATTAAAATTCAGATTGAGAACTCGTTTTTGTTGTTGTTGTTTTGTTTTGTTTTCTTAGAGTTTATTCCAGGTCAGTAACTCTCCTCTTGGCCTCTGATGTCACTGTTTTTTTGGCCGTTCGGGCTGGATAGCCTCAGCCTCTTGGCTAATCAATAGACACTGGGAAAAATGCCTTAAGGGGGTGTGTAGATTGGCTTTCCAAAAGGATGTGTTCAGTAATGTCGGTGAGAAAGAATATCTCAAGTTTATATAATGTTTTACATTTTGCAAAGTATTAGACATTATTTCCTTTAATTAATCTTTTTATTTTATTTTTAAAAAATATGTTATTTATTTATTTGACGGAGATATCACAAGTAAGCAGAGAGGCAGGCAGAGAGAGAGGGGAAAGCAGGCTCCCTGCTGAGCAGAGCCCGATGTGGGGCTCGATCCCAGGACCCTGAGACCATGACCTGAGCTGAAGGCAGAGGCTTAACCCACTGAGCCACCTAGGTGCCCCAATTACTCTTTTTAGTATTTACCCATATAATCACCTAAAGACATTGCATATCCATGGCTAGATTTAATGGAGTGTGTGCATGACCTCTTCCCTGGAAAGAACACATCATTATTGAAAGAAATTGAAGAAACCTAAATGCAGGGAGGGCTAGACCATGTTCATAGATCGGAAAACTCAGTACTGCAAAGATGTCGATTCTCTCCAAGTCACTTTTTTGATTAAGTGTAAACCCAATAAAAATACTAGCAGGTTATGTTTTGTGGAAATTGACAAGCTGATTCCAAAATTCAAATGGAGGGGTGCCTGGGTGGCTCAGTGGATTAAGCCTCTGCCTTCTGCTCAGGCCATGATCTCAGGATGCTGGGATGGAGCCCCAAGTTGGGCTCTCTGCTCAGCGGGGAGTCTGCCCCCGCTCACCTGCCTCTCTGCCTGCTTGTGATCTCTGTCTGTCAAATAAGTAAATAAATTTTTTTTTAAAAGATTCTATTTATTCGTTTGACAGACAGAGATCACAAGTAGGCAGAGAGGCAGGCAGAGAGAGAGGAAGCGAAGCAGGCTCGGGCATCTTGCAATAATCTTAAATAAAGTCTTTCCTGTCTAACTTTTGAATGGAATCAGTTTAAATTTAATAATTCTTGGATGGAAGAAGTATTTGCCATCTATATGACTTCATTTTCTTTCTTTCTTTTTTTTTTGTTTTCTTTTTTCTTTTAAAGATTTTATTTATTTGACAGACAGAGATCACAAGTAGGCAGAGAGTCAGGCAGAGAAGAAGGCTCCCTGTTGAGCAGAGAGCCTGACGAGGGGCTTGATCCCAAGACTCTGAGATCATGACCTGAGCCGAAGGCAGAGGCTTTAACCCACTGAGCCACCCAGGTGTCCCAGTTAATAAAATCTTAACAAAATAAAATTCATATGGAAATTCAAATAGCTAAGCACAGTAATAAAGATAATCTAGAAGAAGCAAATGCTGGAAGATGTATGCGGGAAGAATCAACTATTACAAAGCTCTAGTACATAGGACAGTGAGGTGTTCCTCCTATGGCCCCCCTTTATTTTAAGTTTTCCTTGTTTGTATGATTCTGAAGGCTGGGATGGGGACAGTGGGAAGCACAGAGGTGCGGTGTACATCTCTGTTTCTTTGTTTCTTTCAGTCGTTTCAAGTAGGCTGGAGTAAGTCTAACAGCTGGGTTCATGCTATACAACACCCGTCACCCGTGACCCAAGGGCCACTGCGGGAGTTTTAGGCAATCCATTCTCCATACAGCACCAAAGCCCTCCTTTGCTTAAGGCTCTGAGATGGCTTCCCATTGGAGTAAGGATGTAGTCCCAGCTCCCAAACCTATTTAAATAAGATGGTCCTTCACGTCTGGCCCCTGCCTGCCACTCTACCCCAGCCTTCTGCCATACTCATCAACCCTTTTGGATGTCTTCAGTTCCTTAGGACTCCTAGACTCTAAACGTAGATTCTGGGCATTATTCTGCACACTGTTCCTCCTCCAGACCCTCCCCTTTCTCTGTTCTGTCCACTCCTACTTACCTTCCAGGTCTGGGTTTACCTTTTCTTTCCTTGGGAAGCCTGGATCCCCAGCTCCTTAGACTGGTGCCGCCCCCTGGCCACACATTCTCGACACACCCATGGCTTCTCCCTTTTCAAGCCACTCTGCACCTTGTTCAGAATCTCTCCTTCCAGCAGCATGAGAACAGGGACTGTGTCTGTCTTGCTCACCACTGTGTCGCCTGCTCCTAGAATAGTCCCTGGCAAAGAGTGGATGCCTAATCAATATTTATTAAACACATGAATAAATAAACGAATGTATAAATTAAAAATCCATACTCGAAAGGCTGACTTTATAAAATCAAACCTATTAAATTTGGGCAAACTTCACAGTTTGGCAAAGAGCACGGGTTTATGATGTCCTGGGCCACAGATGAGGCTGTAGAAGGCTAGTTGCCTATTTACCAAGTCTGCTGTCCTTGTCTAAAGGTTTCCCGGACCAGGCCAGAGAGCGTAGCTGGACCACGGCCAACCATCTGTGCCCCTGGAGAAATAAAGCCAGTGTGGGTTGATCATTTCCTCCCTGGGTGTAAAGAACAAGGCATGAACCCGTTCTCTTTGGTAAGCCAGAGAGCGACTTTGTTCTGAAAACTAGAGGTTTTGTCTCTTTGGTTGGTTCTCGCAGGAAATCATTGGATGGGCTGGATCAGCAGGGCCACGAATGCCAGGCTGTATCGGGTGGTCTGGTTGGGGAGGTTTTAATGCCCTTGGAGCAGGTTGCCCCCAGGAGCTGCCTTTACTCTCAGTATTATGTGTAAGCATTGCATAAAATGGACTTTTTTTTTTTTTTATGTTTACCCATCTCTTGTTCAATGGTTTTTCATTACAGTAGTAGAATAAATCTTAGGGTATGGAAAATTTAGAGAATGCAGATGAGCCAAAAGGAAATAAAAATCCAGTAATCCCATTACTCAGAAATGAGGGCCAAGTCATTGGTTGGCCCCTGGAGGCACAGAGCCTGGCTCCCACGAATATTTTCATTTTAATTTCTCTCTCCTCTTTTTTTTTTTTTTTTTTTAGGGAGAATACACACAAGCAGGGAGAGAGGCAGAAGGAAAGGGAGAAGTAGGCTCCTCGCTGAACAGGTTGCCCGATGTGGGACTCGATCCCAAGACCCTGGGATCATGACCTGAGCCTGAGGCAGACGCTTAACTGACTGAGCCACCCAGGTGCCCTCATTTTAATTTCTCTTAACATGAGAAGAAAAAAGTGAATATAATAATAATGAACATAGAACAATGAATCCAGCCTGGACCGTATTATCATTATACCAATGCCACTATGAAATATAATATTTAACATTCTTTTGTTGCAGAAGGGGCCATGAAAGCAAAAGTGCTTAAGGCCCATGAAAATCAGAATGCAATCCTGGCAGAAATAACCACTTTTAATATTTTGTTGTATATCCTCCCACGGTTCCTGTATCCTGTACATGCAGCACATGTTTAGACATATACATGTTTATGTCATTGTTACAAAAACGTGATCATATTTGCTAAACTATATGTATATTTATGTCATTATTACGGAAATGTGATATTTCCTCAAATATATATATATATATATATTTATATTTATGTCATTATTACAAAAATCTGAGCATATTTGCTCATTTTTAAGTAATACATTGCTCGTGTCTTTCCATGTTATCAAATATTCTTCTGAAGTACTTGTCAGTATTTTATTTTTAATTAGAAAAGTAGCACTTATAGGGCTGTTGGGGGGCCCAGTGAGCTGAGCATGTGACTCTTGGTTTCAGCTCAGGTTGTGATCTCAGGGTCTTGGGAACGAACCCCACATGGGGCTCTCCACTTAGTATGGCGTCTGCTTCAGATTCTTTCTCCCTTTCCGTCTCTCTCTCCCCCTCCCGCTGGTGCACGCTCTCTCTCTCAAATGAATAAATAAATAAATCTTTTTAAAAAGTAGCACCCATAACATCATTCTTTTTTTTTTTTTTAAGATTTTCTAATTAGGGGCGCCTGGGTGGCTCAGTGGGTTAAAGCCTCTGCCTTCGGCTCAGGTTATGATCTCAGGGTCCTGGGACAGAGCCCCACATTGGGCTCTCCACTCAGCAGGGAGCCTGCTTCCCCCTCTCTCTCTGCCTGCCTCTCTGCCTACTTGTGATCTCTCTCTGTCAAATGGATAGATGAAATCTTAAAAAAAAAAAAAGATTTTCTAATTATTTATTTGACAGAGAGTGAGCATAAGCAGTGGGAGCAGCAGACAGAGGGAGAGGGAGAAGCAGGCTCCCTGCCGAGAGGAGTGCTAGATGTGGGGCTTGATTCCAGGATCCTGGGACCATGACCTGAGCCAAAGGCAGATGCTTAACTACTGAGCCACCTAGGCGTCCCCATAACACCATTCTTAATGTCTGTATAGTGTTCCAAAGAGTGGATATATTGTAATATATTTAACTAAACTATTTTTTGCTGTTTGTCGGGTTTTGCTATTAAAACAGTAAGATGACCATAATTCTAGGAAGATCATTGACTTCATCTGTGATTCTTCCATTGGAATAAATCCATAGATAATTTTGAAACTTGATACATTATGCATAACTTCACAGTGCAAGAGTACCAGTGTGGTATGGGTCATTTATGATACCTTAACTCATGCTGGCACCTTCTCCTGCCATTAGTGACCCTGTAATGGCCTCTCCTTGGTTTAGGATGGACATCTCTGAGTGTGTGAGCACTGGAAGTCTCAGGAACCACCATGTCCTCTGGTCTCATCTTTGTGTTCGAGACCTGTGTGGAAGCTTGGTAACTCTTTGTCAGATGAACAAATGGGTGGATGGATAGTTGGTGTGAGTGCTAGTCGGCAAACTCAGATTTTCAGGACTATTACATTTCTCTGTATTCTTTAAATCAACGTGGGTTTCTCTCACCTGTTGAATTGGTGGGAAGTTAAGTTTCAGTGGTTATTGGTTGTTCCCCATAGCACTCTGCCTCCTCCAGGTTATAGAAATATCTTAACACCTTAAGCATTAAAGCCTCATCTGAAATACTCTGCCAGTGTTGATCCCACTGGCCACTCTGAGACCCCTGTGTCTTGGTTCCATGTTCCCTTTAGACTGTTGCCCCTATGCCACATTTAGGGCCAGGGACTCTTTTTTTTTTTTTCTTTTTTTAAAAGATTTGTATTTATTTTGACAGAGAGAGACACAGGGAGAGAGGGAACACAAGCAGGGAGAGTGGGAGAAGCAGGCTTCCCGCTGAGCAGGAAGCCCGGTGTGGGGCTTGATCCCAGGACCCTGGGATTGTGACTTGAGCTGAAAGCAGACGCTTAATGACTGAGGCACCCAGGCTCCCCTGGGGCCAGGGACCCTTGAGAAGACTTGAAGTTTTGGTGCCCAGGACTCAGCCCACCAAGGTGTACCTGACAGCCACCATTTGCTTCAGATCTTGCCAGAAAGAGGTGCATGACTCCACATTGCAGGCTGGGGGGTTCTCTTCTGCCCTTTGCTATCCTCGCTCCCCTTTTGATGTAGCACACCGCTCTTCACTGCATTCCCTTACTTCTTCCTCCCTCCACCATGCCTCACCAACCCCCCCAAATAGTGAAGGAGACATTGACTACAAGCTCTTGTGCATTCCGCTTTCCAAAATCCAGAAGGCAAGCAGTTCCAAAGGGCCTGGCTATCTGCTAGAAAGCAGAGGAAGGGCAGCTACGGAGAAGAGCAAACCCAAGTTAATCTCAAATGATTCTGGTGCAGGCGGACTCGTGAAGGATGTCTCATTCGGGATTGAGCTACGTTGGGAGAGAGACTCTTGGAAATGGTTTGATGTTGAGAGGAAGCCAGTGTTTTCTGAAGCCTTTGTTTTGGCAGTGTCTGACCTACATCTGCATTTCTTGCAGTTTCTTACAAAGCAACTTCCTTCTGAGAGTCAAAATGTATCAACTGAAGTTATTTTCCACAGGAGGGAAATGTTTGCAAGTCAGCCTTTGTTAGCCTAAAGAACATTGTTTTGTCCATAGTGGTTGCAATAGTATTTCCTTCGGGAAGCCTATCGAAGCCAACTTTGATGTTGGAAGCAAATGTTTGGGCTCTAAAGACGGCATCCAAGGATTACAACTTCTTCTGGCTCTTTAGCGTAATTTATTGTAGTGCGATGAGAGTAAGTTTCTTCAGGTTTGAGCAAGGACAGCTGCTTTGGCTGGCCAGGGTCATGTTGAGAGCCAGTAGTATATAGTTCAGTGGGAGGAGCAGGTTCCTTAGAGCTGGGCTGCCCATGTTTCTGTTCCTCACTTGGCCACTTCCACGCTGGAATCTTCAGCAAGCTAAGTTAACTGTTCTGAATCTCAGTTTCTGCCTCTATAAAATGAGCAATGATAGTATTTACTTCCTATGATTGTTACAATGATTGAAGAATTAATGTCATAAACAGCACTTAGAGAAATCCAGTAAGTGCCATAGCTTAGGTAATGGTATTGTATCTGTGTAAATTTCTTGGTTTTGATCATTCTACCATGATTATATAGGATGTTTTTACTGAAGGAAGCTGGGCAAAGGATACACAGGAATATTCTATGGTATTACTTTGTGAGGCTGAAGTATTTCAAAATACCAAGTTAGGAAAAAGCACTTAGAGGAACTATACTTGATGGGGTCATTCTTTGAATAAGGTTTGTCTTCGACCAGAGACTGTGAGCTCTCAAGTTAGGGATCATGACTGGTTTTCTTCCCTAGCGCAGTGCCTGGCACACAGTAGGTCTTCAATAAATATTTGTTGAGTGAATGAATAAAAAAGAAGTTGCGATGCCAAAGGTACTGGCCAAAGGGTGCCAGAGCGACCAACGGAGAACCTAGTTCCCACGTTTGGGGGTGGGAGGAAAGAGGTGAGAGGGCCGTGCCTTGATTTTTAGCAGAACATTTCCCACACAGGTGTGTCCATGTGTGCGCGCGCGCACACACACACACACACACACACACGCCCGCCCCTGTGTGCATGGGGGAAATGGTCTGAGGCCAATGCCTGGACTGGGTATGTGGAGCAATGGCCCCAGGGACAGGATGGCAGGATGATCCGTAAAGTCAAAGAATTCAGCAGAAGCAGTCTATCTGTGTGTGGGACTGTGGATCTATTTTTGGTACTCTCCACCCTACCCCCTCATACTATACTGTTCTGCAAATACTTGTTAGATGTTTAAAAGCTCTCCACTGTGCTCTGTTAGATATCTAGTCTTCCCAGAGCCAGAGGTGACCCCAAGAGAGGGATGAATCAATACTATCTGGATCTTGGGTGGCTCAGTGAACCCAACTGACAGTTTTAGTAAATAAACGTAGAACGTAATCGGGGAGGCATAACTTTACCTCTACCTTTTTAGGGTTTCTGGCTGCTCCTGACAATTAAATTGATGTAAAAAAGATTAACAGGAGAGAAACATACAGAGTTTTGCATGGATATGGAAGCCCCCAGAGGAAAATGAAGATCCAAAGGGCAGATTGGACCAAGTGCTTATAAACTAGCTTGATCAGAGAGTAGTAATTATGGAAAAGTAACTAAAACACACAGGGAAACTAGAGGAAGATAAGTTACTTTAAAGAGATCTGTTTGTACAGATTTCTTTCTGCCTCCATTCCCTGTCTCTGGGGATGATAATGTTTCTTTTCTCCTGGGGCTAGGGAGGGCAGCTTTCACATGAGAGTCTGAACTTCTGGTTCCCGGAAAAGGGGAGGTCAGAATGACTTTTTTGCATCTGCTCTTCTTCAGGTGTCTTTAGCTCAAAATAGTCCTTACACCATCGTGGCATATTTTGGGATAATGTGTTCTGCCAGCTTTCACCAACTTCTTCCGTACTCAAATGTTAAATGTAATCTTGATTGCTTCAATGCTGTTCCAATCTAGAAGGCTACCTATTTAGCTAGAATCTACTGGGAAACTGGCAAAGAGGGTCAAACTCAGGAAGTAAGCTATGTTGCTGAGGGAGGATCAGAGTTGCACTGAGTAAGTGATGATCAGAGCGTCACAGAGTTTAAGGGGATAACACTATGATTTGGAAGTATTCTAGAAATTGAGAGATTCTCTGACATATTTATGCCTCGAAGAAATACAAGAGGCTTTGTTGTGAATTAGGTTCAGACAGAGCGTTAAATAAAGACTTTGCAAATAATTCTTAGGCAAAACTTAAAATGCCTGGGGCGCCTAGGTGGCTCAGTCAGTTAAGTGTCTGCCTTCGGCTCAGGTCATGATCCTGGGGTCATGGGATCGTGTCTCATATCAGGCTGTCTGCGCAGCAGTGAGCCTGCTTCTCCCTCTTCCTCTACCTGCTGCTCCCCACTGCTTGTGCTTGCGCATGCTCCCTCTCTGTCAAATAAATAAATAAATAAATAAACGAACAAATAAATAAATAAAAATCTTTTAAAAACCCCAAAATGTAAAAGGCCTGAAAGCATTTCCTAGAAGCTTTACTCAATGCCTGAATTACATTTTGTCCATACTAGATATAATACAAAAATCTTTGTGTAGAGTTTTTTTGTAAAAGGCAAACACAATTTAGTTTCACTTCGATATATATCATGTCATTGGGGAGGATGGGCTATGTGACACATATTCTACAGCTCGCAGAAGTGGATGGGGTCATTTCACCTGCATATGTCTTAGTTCCCCCAAGTAGGCACTTGGTCTTTGAAGCCACGACTGTGTGTGGGACTGTGGATCTATTTTTGGTACTCTCCACCCTACCCCCTCATACTATACTGTTCTGCAAATACTTGTTAGATGTTTAAAAGCTCTCCACTGTGCTCTGTTAGATATCTAGTCTTCCCAATCGGTTGCATTTTGAAACATTCTTAGTGGAACTGTTGTAAAAGAGAGATGTGTTCATTGCACCAAATACAAAAGGTACAGAAAAGTGTAAAGAAAATTAAAATCAATAATAATTCCACCATATAGTGATAATCACTGCTGACAGCTTTACACATAACCTAGACTTGGAGATGTTTTTCTGCACAAGATGGAATTTATGTAATATCAAGATAATCACCTGTTTGTTTTTTTTCTGATTATTGCCTAGAGAATTCCTTTCTTAAGTGCAGTGTCATCTTTAATGACTTCTCAATATATATTGGCAGGCTGTAATGTCAACTCTTATTGTGGAACATTTAGGGTATGTCTGTATTTTCTCTATCATGTGTTATAATTAAGTAGATATCTTTGGATGTTCTGAGGAAAAACTCCCATGAGTGGAGTTGCTGTTACTTTTAGTCTAAAACTTGTTTATATTCTAAGTTGTTTAATTTTGAAGGACATTGAGCATAATGTCCAAGGCTTAGATGTCTCTGTATCCTTTACAGATTCCAGCTTTGCAGGGGTGGGGGTATTAGAAAAGTTTGGGACTGTGAGTTGTAGAACACCTACAAAAGAAGAGCTTGCTTCAGAAAGCCACCTAATTATCTTACCTCATTAAGGAGTCTGGGTGCAGACAGTTCAGGGTTTGGTGGAACAGCTCAGCAATGTCACCAAGGGCCCAGCTCCCCTCGTTCCATCGTCACCACGCTCCCTGTCCTCAGGCTTGCCACCTCATGGTGGGGAGTGACTGCCTTAGTAACTGGCATGGTATCTTCCCACTCCGCATCCAGATGGGAAGACATTTCCCAAAAGCTACTTGGGAGAATTGTCCTTCTCTTTTGGTGGCCAGAACTGGATCATAAAGGTGCTTCCAGCTACAAGGAAGGCTGGGAAGGCAAGTCTTTGGCATTTTGTCTCCTCCCTTGAGAGGCAAGCTCATGGGAAGAAGGAGTCAGGGCCGGCCTCTTGGGTGGGCCACCACAAATTTTGCCAGGACTCAAAATATTCCCTGAGTTGGGATCCAGATTGTCTCCTTTCTCATTTCTTTATCGTCTCTCATGAAGGAAAACCAGTTCTTGGAGTGTCACAGTAGCTGCAGGACCCCCTGGGTCAAAATGGCTGTGAAGGACAAAGGCTCTCCATGATCATATTTGAGTCAGGTTCTCTGAGAACTCTTCTTGACCAGGCCTCGACCTTCGCCCTGTCCTTGCTGGGCCTGCATAGCCCAGTTACAGTAGCAGGAACCCTGCCAGATCAGTTTGGAGAGAATCCCCCCACGCTTGATGTTTGATAACCCAGGTTGCCTTCAGCAAGGATCTTATGAAGTGGGTTAAGCAAGAACCCCTTGGCCTTGAGGTTTCCTCCTAGAAATGCCCACCCTCCAACCTGCTCCTTGACTATATACCCCACCTGTTCTTATTGGGTTTGGAGCTGAGTCCCATCTCTCCCCTCTCTTATAACAGTCTTGATACCTATTACGACAGCCTTAAATAAAATCTTCCTTACTATTTTAACAAGTGCCAGAACAATTTTTTCTTGAGCAGTTATGGTGCCATGACTTCCTTCCCAAGCATTTGGTGGGGCCTTCCTTGTTCTTGTGGGTGTCCTCCAGGGTCTGAGACTAGGGAGGTGGCATCAGGGCTGCTCAGGGATTACGGTAGACTTGGGTCACCTCTGTTTTTAAAGGTCCTCTGTCAGTTAAAAAAACAGAGTAGAACTCAAACAGCACTATAAAATTTGTGATTTATTTTAAATGTTTGTCTTCCGCAGATTAGGCCACTAACACTGGCCACAGTCCTCAGTGAAGTTGTGAATGGTACCAGCTGAAGGGTGTCACGGCTGCAGTCGTTCAAGATGGCGACACCCTTCAAGTTGAAGGTGGAGCGTTGTCTTCAAAACACAGGTCTGTGCCTCTCAGCATTTCATTTGGAGCTCTAAATTTGAGGGGATCATGCACGCTGCCCTCCTGAGCCCCTGTGAGAGGCCCAGCCAGGCAAAAGTCGACCCACAGCCCTGAGGACACAGGTGCCACAAGTTCATAATTAGTTATTCATTGTGTTTTCTCTTCTTGGGTTTTTCCTTCCCCACCGTTCCCAACTCCATTCTCTTAGATCCCTTCTTTCCCTCCCCTTTTTTCCTTCCTTCCTTCCTTCCTTCCTTCCTTCCTTCCTTCCTTCCCCCCTTTGAAAGTCTGGAGTCTGAGATCTGGAGGGCAGCCAGCAGGGGGAAGGGAACACCTGTGGAGTCAGACCAGGGTCAACCAGCTGCTGGGGTTGGAGGTGGAGGCAGTGAGGCTGCATGTGCTCCCTGCCCCCCCCCCCCCAAAGACCCCCCCCCCCCCCCGCTTAACCCCCTCCATTTGCTGGGGAGATCAGGGCTTATTTTAAATGCAACAAGGGCATCCATCATTCCTGCATCATTTTTGCTCCGGACTGCTCTTTGTGGAAGGGTTCCTTACAACCCCAGGGTAATAAGTCACCCTCTAGAGTGGCCAGGAGTTTGGTCAGGAGTTTGATCAGTCTAGGCTGAGAGGGAAGAGACGCTGTCCTCTTGACCCAGTTCTGGGGAGAAAGCCTTATCAGCTCTGACTGTCTGCTCCTCTATCGATAGTAACAACTTCCCACTTTTTTTTTTTTTTTTAAGTTTTGGGGTCGTAATGGTGCCAAGACCTATGTATGCCCGGCCATTTGGTCTAGGGAATGGTCCCCCAGCTCACTCCTGAGCAGTCCCTCCATCTCGTCCCTGTGGTCCTAGGAGGTGTGGGGCTCTCTGCTGCTCTGTGGCATGGGGACCTGTTTCGTTCTCATCGTCTCTCCTCCAGCACCTGTCCAGAAAGACCTCTGCTCCATGGTCCGGTTGTCACCTATAGGCTTCTGTGTTGTTTGCAATGGTTGAGCAACCAGAGGGGAAGCTGGGAATTCTCAGACTGGTCTCGGCTTTCTGCCCTTTCATTGCTTTCTTGAGGAAGGAATGTGGAGCTCAGGATCTGCTTCCCAGGGGCAGGTGGCAAAGGGGCAGATATCTGAAACTGTGACCTGGCCCCTGAGTGCATGTCCCAAGCCACAGAGCCCAGCATGCAGGAATTGATTGTTCAAAGTGACTGGGCTGGGGAGAGAAGTTGCATGTGCAGGGCCGCTGGCCTAGAGCCACAGGACTTGGATTCAGACCGTGTCCTGGCTGACCGCTTCTGTGCCTCCCCACGACCTCATCCATAAAGGAAGGAAGGGATTAGATCATGTCCTGAATTCCTGCCAGCCCCCAAACTCTTGATTTTGTACCACATAGGCAAAAGGAAAAGAGTATTTCTGCCATCATCCCACGGAACTAGAGCAGGAAGGAAATCTTCCTGAATAATTCAGGCTCACATACAGTTGCCTCCAAATAGCTTTTCCTGCTGTTGAATGGGGTCTCCTCTACATCACCCAATAGTGCGGTGAGACCGTGGGACTGAGCTCCGTGATCACTGTGGCAGGGGGGATCACCGCTCTGCAAGGCCTCTGTGTCTCTCCCAGGGAGGACAGAGTTGGGGTATTTACTGAGACTTCAAAGCCTGGTTTAAGACGGTTGTTTCAAGGGGGATGTGATGGGTTTGGTTAGGAGGAGTAGGGATCACGATGTAATAAATCGTTGGGTTGGTGGATACAGCAAAGCATGGATTTCCAGCCAAGGGGTTCAAAGAGCCTTGGGGGTATAAAGATGTCTTTTGATG
Source organism: Lontra canadensis (assembly GCF_010015895.1). NCBI lineage: Eukaryota > Metazoa > Chordata > Mammalia > Carnivora > Mustelidae > Lontra > Lontra canadensis. The sequence continues at coordinate 800,980 of NW_022631167.1, read as the reverse complement.
CTTCCTAGGAAGTTCCTGGGATGAACAGTGAAGTCCTTCACAACTTCCCTTTCCTAAAAAAGATTTTATTTATTCATTTGACAGAGAGACGGAAAACAGCAGGGGGAGTGGGAAGAGAGAAGCAGGCTTCCTGCTGAACAGGGAGCCTGATGAGGGGCTCGATCCCAGGACCCTGGGATCATGACCTGAACTGAAGGCAGACGCCTAACAACTGAGCCACCCAGCACCCCCTCTCCCCTTTAAAGATTTTATTTATTTGACAGAGGGAGACACAGGGAGAGAGGGAACACAAGTATGGGGAGTGGGAGAGGGAGAAGCAGGCTTCCTGCTGAGCAGAGAGCCCAATGTGCGGCTCTATTCCAGGACCCTGGGGTCAGGACCCGAGGCAAAGGCAGATGCTTAAAAACTGAGCCACCCAGACCCCCCTCCCCCCAACCCCGCACCTTTCAACTTTTGTCTTCCTGGGCAAGAATCTTCTGGAGTACTAGTAAAGTTATTTTGATGAAGACAATGGAATAGTAGGGTCGTGTTAATACAGAGCTATGGGTAGTTTAACTCCCACCCCAAATGCCTTTGTTGTTTGTCTGAATGACAGGGATGTCCCCTCTACCCTGCTGGACCCTGGAGGCTGACACAGATGGCTGGATCCATTCTCTCTTACTTTCTTGCATCCAGTTGGCCCGGGCCACAAGGGAGAGGGGAGGATAGTGAGGTCAGAATACTCATTTCTGTTCTCTCTTTGCCAGGTTGGTTGTTTCCTCTTATTTGAGGTCCCAGCTCCTGTCAGGTGGCCTTCTAAGTCACCTGCCCTGCTCCCTCCACCTGCCCTCTCCCACCTGCAGGAGCCTAGCTACTGTTGACCCTATTGTTTTGTCTCTTATTTCTTATTCCCAGGGCTCATATGTCACTTTTCTGAGGGCATTTCTGCAACCCTTTATGTTTTCAATTATTTTCTAAAAGTTTATTTATTTAGGGGGGGCAGGAGAGAGGGAGAGAGAGTCTTAAGCAGGCTCCTTGCTGAGCACAGAGCCTGACAAGGGGCTCGATCTCACAGCCCTGAGATCACGACCTAAGCCAAAAGCAAGAGTTGGACGCTTAGCCACCTGCGCCACCTAGGCGCCCCTGCACAACACTTTATTTTTTAATTGATTAATTATTTATCTGTTTTTTAAAATTTAAATTCATTTTAACATACCGTATATTATTAGTGTCAGAGGTAGAGTTCAGTGATTCATCAGTCTCCTATAACACCCATCACGTGCCCTCCTTAATGCCTAGCACCCAGTGACCCTAGTTCCCCTCCCCTCCAGCAACCCTCAGCTTGTTTCCTAGAATTAAGAGTCTTTTATGGCTTACTCCCTTCTCTGACTTCATCTTATTTTATTTTTCCTTCCCTTCCCCTATGTTCATCTGTTTTGTTTCTTAAAATCCACATTTGAGTGAAATCACATGGTATTTGTCTTTCTCTGACTGGCTTATCTTGCTTAGCCTAATATCCTCTAGTTCCATCCACATTGTTGCAAGTGGCAAGAGTTCATTCTTTCTGATGATTGAGTAAAATTCCATTTTGTGTATATGTGTGGGTGTGTGTGTATGACATCTTCTTTATGCATTCATCTGTCAATGGACATCTGGGCTCTTTCTATAGTTTGGCTATTGTGGGCATTGCTGCTATAAACATTGGGGTGCAGGTGTCCCTTCAAATCACTATTTTTGTATCCTTTGGATAAATACCTTATAGTGCAATTGTTGGGTCATAAGTAGCCCTATTTTTAATTTTTTGAGGGACCTCTGTACTGTTTTCCCGAGTGGTTGTACCAGATTGCATTCCCACCAGCAGTGTAAGAGGGTTCCCCTTTCTCCACATCCTCGCCAACATCTGTCGTTTCCTGACTTGTTAATTTTAGCCATTCTGACCAGTGTGAGGCGGCTCCTCATTGTGATTTTGATTTGTATTCCCCTGATGTTGGGTGATGTTGAGCATTTTTTCATGTGTCTGTTGGCCATTTGGATGTCTTCTTCAGAGAAATGGCTGTGCATATCTTCTGCCCATTTCTTTCTTTCTTTTTTAGAAGATTTTATTTATTTATTTATTTGAGAAAGTTGGGGGGGGAGAGAGAACATGAGCAGGGGGAGGGGCAGAGGGAGAAGCAGACATCCCCCTGAGCAGGGAGCCCAATGTGAGGCTCCATCCCAGGACCTTGGGATCATGACCTGAGCCAAAGGCAGACGTTTAACCAAATGAGCCACCCAGGCACCCCCTGCCCATTTTTTGACTGGATTTTTTTGGTTTTTGGGTGTTGAGTGTGGTAAGTTCTTTATAGATTTTTGATACAAGCCCTTTATCTGATAAGACATTTGCAAATATCTTCTCCCATTCCGTAGTTTGCCTTTTAGTTTTGTCAACAGTTTCCTTTGCTGCACAACACTTTATTTTTAAAGGCAATTGAAAGGAGAGGATAAATGCTATTGGGGATCAGTGGCTAACCTGAGAACTAGAGAAGAAAGCTAAAACCATGTCTCCCACATAGATATAGATGAACACATGTTAAAGACTTCATTTAACTCATTATTTTTAAAATATTTTTAATTTATTCATTTGAGCGAGAGAGAGAGAGAGAGCGAGAGCAGAAGCAGCGGGGAGGCTCAGAGGGAGAAGGAGAAGCAGACTCCCCACTGAGCAAAGAGCCGGATGCAGGGTTTGATCCCAGGACCCTGAGATTATAACCTGAGCAGAAGGCAGACGCCCAACTGACTGAGCACCCAGGTGCCCCTGGCTAGGTCGTTACTAAGGAGCCATTGATATGTTACAACCAGCTCAAATGAGAGCCAAAGAAGCACAAATTTATATGGAATAAAAGCATGTTGACACTGGTTTTCTCTTGGGGGTTAGGGAAGGAGGTCAATTAAGCCTCTATACAAGACAGAATTTGTTTGTGTGTCTGTAAACAAGAATTATTTGCATTGCTATCAGTTGTCCGCAATGTACAGAGTCATAAAAACTGCTCAAAGGCAATGAAAGGATCCCCCAGCATCATGGTGAGATAACCTGGAAGAGCGTGTTCTGCATGATGCCTAATTTTCCGCTGAAGCACACATTTTTCCCATGTGACATTTATAAAGTGCTTAATATTTGCAGGGAGTGATCCATTGCTTTAGAACGGAGAGTCTGCTGGGGGTTTAAGGCCACTGGTGCCGAGCCATCTCCCTCCCTCCATCTGATCACCTGCACGCTGATTACACCCTCCACCAAGAGACGTAGGATATTTACAAACAGACTTCTGTCCTGAGGTTTTCTTTTGCGGAAGAACCAAATGTTCCATTGCTTTATAGAAGTTTGAAAACCCCCAAACATGTCCCAAGCTGCATATAATGGAAGAGAAAATGAAGTCTCAGAGGGGGAAGTGACTTTTTCTAGGGCACACAGATGGATATGTGATCTCTGGTTGGAAGTCGGGCTTTGAGGGCCAAGAAGGCCTTCCTTTGGGCATTATTTGGTGACACAAAGAGCTTTCCTGGAAGGAAGGGCTTAGGAAGCAGGCTGTGACAGATGGTTTTCATCTCCTGGGCTCTGGGAAATCTGCTACCATCCCTCTAATCGGATGTTGGGAGCTACAAACAAACTTGCAATCTACATTTTATCATTGTTCAGTATCCCTAATTATACCTTGGAATTTGGCTTAAGTGCAGCTTAGAGGATGTTCATTAAGAGTGTGGACAGGGACACTCAGCATTTATAAAATTCTTTACAGTAATTTAAGTCCCAGCACTGTTCTGGTGCGTTAAAGAAGTATGTTAGCTCCCAGCTGAAAGACTGACAAGTTCAGAAAATGGGGACTGGCTGACAGAGTTGGTTCTCTAAAGTCCGTTTGAATGCAAAGCTTTACAATCTTGTTTTCATCAGCTCAAGGAAGCTCCTCGCTGACTAACGTGCAGGGCTCGATCCACCAAAATTGGAGCGATCTGCCCTGGGCATTTCATAACCAAGCTCAGCTTCCTATCTCTTGGCCATTGTGTTGTCAAAAACCTCATATTCTTGTTTGCACGACCAGTTTACAGAGAAGCTTTGTCTCCACAGACAAGACTGTGGCTCCATCTGGCCCTGCCACCAAGAGCCTTGTGATTCCAGATGGAAAAATCCCCATCCCTCCCCCTATTTCCAAAGCAGCTCCCACCCCCATTGCTTTATCTGCAGCCAAAAGCACAAACCCTCCACAAACCCTCTCTGCAGGGGTGGAAAGATCCACTAATGGGAGAAACAGCTCATCTTTTCTTCCGTCCTTAAATCCTGTGCTGTGTGGACGGAACACATGCACACATCTGGCTGGACTCCGGGGCAGAGGAGCTGGGGAGGGCTTGCCTTTATCACAGAAGATGTTAAGGCAAAGGGAATTCTCACTGTCAAGGAAAATAATAACTTCAGGTCATGACTGCAGTGATTCGACCATCTCAAGTTTTTTTTTTCCTTCAAAAGACATTGTTCAGGAACCCCAAATATTCTGTTGGAAACCTCTGGTGATGGCCAGTTTGCTTTGAGGAGGTTGGAACCAAGCCCTGTGTGTTTGCGTGTTTAGAGGAATGAAAAGTAATTGAACTGGTTTTTCTTCAACGATATCCTCACCCACGTGCCAAATGAGAAGGAAAGGGAGAGAGGATCAAGATGGGAGAAGGAGAAGATTTCTGAATTTAGGGAGCAAAATTTCAGCTGCCAGCAGAGCTCCTGGAGATGTGTGGGTCTCTGCTTGCCGTGCCCTCCCCACCCGGAGGTGTCCGGGACCACATTCTCGCTGTTCATTCCCTCCCCTCTCAGCTATGAGATGGCCAAATTTTTGGTGACCTGTTGATCATGCTGGAGTTGATCTGAGTCCCGAGCTCGCAGAGAGCTAGAGAGCTGGGACACGAGAGGGACTGCAGAGGACCCCCCCTTCCTGCCACCGCAGGTTCAATTTGTTTCCCCTCCCCACACCCCCCAGAAGACTTGTCACCCACCCCCGCAACCCTGCCACCGTCTTGCCTCTGCAAAATCATAGGCCCTTGTTCCTTTCCTCTGAGGTGTTCCTCTGTGTTAATGATGTCCTCCCTGTTGCAATAGCCCAACTACAATCATCTCCTTCATTCTCCAGTGGATTTTTTCACACCCTGCTGCCCTGTCCGGGGAGTCTGAAATAGCACCCTATACTTATTCGGAGTTAAGAAGGAAAATGACCCTAGAGGGTCTTGGGCAAAATGTGCACGGGACCCAATGAATGGACTAAAAGGAAGGACTCCTTGAAGCATGCACCCGCCTTCTGGCAGTGTGTTTCACTTCAAAACCTTAGAAGCTGTTTGCTTAAGAGAGAGTTTATTAATACGCTAGGAAGCAAACCAGAAATCCACACTGTGTGCGTGTGTGTGTGTATGTGTGTATTGGGGGACAGTGCAGGAGAGGAGGGGGTGCAGGAGAGCCAGTGCAGGAGGGGGAGATTTTTGTGCCATTTACAAAGACAGCCGGGAAGTACCCATCACTTCCCATCCAGTGCCTTCTCTCCTACATGGCGCCATGGCCGGATGCTGGCGCATACAGATTTGCCACCTGTCAGGGGTTGTTCTAACAATGACTTCTGTTGCAGTCTGCTTGAGGAAGTTGGCTTTCAAAATTGGGAAGCTTTTTGGCTTCTTAAATGGAAAAAGACAATGGCCTCTCTGCCCCTGCTGTAAGAGACACCCCTGGGGGTGGGGGAGCCAGGTGTGAAAATACTATGGTGAAAATGCTGCTTTAAAAGATACATAGTGGGGTGCCTGGGTGGCTCAGTGGGTTGGGCCTCTGCCTTCGGCTCCAGTCATAGTCTCAGGGTCCTGGGATAGAGTCCCGCATGGGGCTTTCTGCTTGGCGGGGAGCCTGCTTCCTCCTCACTCCCTTTGCCTGCCTCTCTACCTACTTGTGATCTCTCTCTGTCAAATAAATAAATAAATAAATCTTTGGGGGCGGGGAAGATACATAGTGATGTGGTAACAGCTGCAGGGTTTTTTTTTTTTTCTTTTAAGATTTTATTTATTTATTTGACAGAGAGAGAGACAGCGAGAGGGGGAACACAGACAGGGAGAGTGGGAAGGTGAGAAGTCGGCTTCCTGCTGAGCAGGGAGTCTGATTCAGGGCTTGATCCCAGGACCCTGGGACCATGACCTGAAGCCAAAGGCAGATACTTAATGACTGAGCCACCCCCGTGCCCCACAGTTGCTGGTTTAATTAAAGAAAAACAACACCCATAACCTTATGTCCAAACACAATATGATGGGTGTTTAGTGTTTTCATTTTTATGTATTAGGTTCCACTGTCATATTTTTTATAATTAGTGGCCATTCTGAATTATGTTTTTTTACTCTTAATGTTATGTCATATAGTCATTTTATTATTACATAATACTATAATATTTAATTCCATTGGGTTCCTGGAGCTTATGTGTTATTGTTAATCCTTTTCCCTGATACTAGACATTAGGATGTCTCTTTTATCTTTTTTTTTTAATTGCAGAGACTGTCGAAATTAACATAATCAGATATTTAGCTTTCTGTTTTTGAAGGATGAAAGATAAATAAGAGAGAGCTAAGGGATTAATGAAGCTCTCACCATAGTGGTTCTCGAACTTTTTGGATGAGCCTTTACACTTCTCTCCCCACAGAGCTTTTGTGTATACAAAAGATATTTGATATTTGACTCACTATATTAGAAATTATAACTGAGAAATTTAAAATACTTACTTGAAATAACTATGAAAACCCAGTACATGTTAACATGCATTACATATTTTTATAAACAGTAACTGTATTTTCCAAAACAGAAAAAAAAATTTTGAGAATGGCATTTTTACATTTTTACAAATTTTTTTTTAAAGATTTTTTATTTATTTATTTGACAGATAGAGATCACAGGTAGGCAGAGAGCAGGCAGAGAGAGAGAGAGAGGAGGAAGCCGGCTTCCTGCTGAGCAGAGAGCCTGATTCGGGGCTCGATCCCAGGACCCTGGGATCATGACCTGAGCCGAAGGCAGAGGCTTTAACCCACTGAGCCACCCAGGCACCCCCACAAATCTTTTTAATGTTTAGTTTATAGATTCTTATCTATAGGCTCTCCACTTGTGCATTCAGTCTTTTATGATATATATATATATTTTAAAGATTTTATTATTTATTTGAAAGAGAGAGTGAGAGAGAGCATGAGAGGGGAGAAGTTTAGAGGGAGAAGCGGACTGCCCACAGAGCTAGAAGCACGATGTGGGACTCAATCCCGGGACTCTGGGATCATGACCTGAGCCGAATGCAGTCGCTTAACCAACTGAGCCACCCACGCGCCCCTATGATATATTGTTTTGATTGAAGTTTCTAAAGAAAACCTGTATGGGGCACCTGGCTGGCTCAGTTAGTAGAGCATGCGATTCTTGCTCTAGGGGGCATGAGTTCAAGCCCTATGCTGGGCATGGAACCTAATTAAAATTTAAAAAAAAAAAAAAAGGAGGTTTGCCCTCACACAGACATGTGACTGGAAAAGGGAAAGGGAACCCTTAGAGGTCCTTGGGCCACAGTTTGAGAACCATTTGCCTACAACCTTCTTGGCACTGTACTAAGCATTTCTCTTCTATGTTTTGCAGTTAGAGATTTAGATGCTAGTGTAAATTTAACATTCTCTTTTTTGAAGTCAAGGTCCTGGGAAGCTAGTCCCTTAGATAAAGTCACCCAGCTGGTTTCAAGGACTCTGCTTTAATTTACTTCAACCACCTCTGATGCTTGATGTGTCCTTCTGCTAGGTGTCGTATAAGGCTTGTGGGAGCAGAGCGGCATAAGGGATCCCAGACTTTTGTAAGACCCAAACTAGTTACACGTCCCACTGCTTGTGGAGGAGTTGTTTTCGCTCTGTAGCACGTTACAGTGCCTGCATCATAACGGTGCTGTGCAGAAACGGACAGCACCCACATCATCTCTCTTCGTAGGACGATTTTCGGATGCCTGTCAGGAGGCAGGTGGGGAATAGCAGAAAAGCAAGATGGCCTGGGAGAATTTGGGAACCCAGGGTCTACTGACCTCTTGGGCTCTCACTTTTCTTCCTCTATGAATGAAAGAAAATTTAATCAGATTTTTGCTCATCCTTAACATTCTGTGAATCTGAGTGTGTTTGGGTCGTTTGGAGGGTTGGATTGTTGGAGTGCTCATTTGGAATCCTTTCTCAATTTGAGACTGAGCAGACTGGAGACTACAGCAGGAGGCCTGCCATCTAGTGGCGAATGTAGATATTGCGCCATTGCTCAACCTGGGGCTGAGCTTCGGAACCAGAGGCCTTTTCTCCCCACCTCATGGCCCATAATTACAGGGGTTTTCACTGTGCCACAGTTACAATACTTGACTGTCCTGGCTACATTACAACAAGTGAAGGGAATACACTTGTGGTTTGGCGGACAACATGAGAGGGGAGGCCTCTTGCATTTGTAGTTAATTGCTCTGAAATTCTGCCTGCAGGCTTTGCTGTGGCTGTCACATTGCACTTCGGGCAGGCCACAGGAAGGCTAAAATGATAGGTGTCCATAAGATGCTGTTTCTGCCTCAAGACTTCAGGCTCCAGGGAGATTTTCCAGCTTGAGTATGTCATTAAAAGGGCCCCGACACCAGCCAGTTGACTCTTGGATGTTTACTTTTGGGATGGGACACAATAAAGTACAAAACCCCAGGCAGAGGCTCTGGTATGGGTGGGTCAGAGTTAGGCAGCAGCACTGAGGGCAGGGTTTCAATGGAAGAAGGGGCTGGGGTTCTGGGGGCAAGTGTGCGCAGACTGGGGAAGCAACACAGGCATCCCCTGGTATCCTGACACTTCTGCCTCCTTCATGCTCCCCCACACAAAGCCTTGCTGTGGTGAATGGGGGAAGGATGACAATCTCCGCACACAACCCAGCCCTCCCTGGTAAAGAGGATAGGAAACTGCACGGCATGACCAAGGGGTGCCCAGCCTTGGGACTAGAAGGGAACCAACCTGAAATACTATGTGCCTTGCCAAAAGCATTTTTATTTGTTTTTTTATTTTTTAAAGATTTTATGTATGTATTTGAGAGAGAGTGCACACAAGCAGGCAGAGCAGCAGGCAGAGAGAGAGGGAGAAGCAGGCTCTCCACTGAGCAGAGAGCCCGATGCGGGACTCGATCCCAGGACCCTGCGATCATGACCTGAGCTGAAGGCAGAGGCTTAACCCACTGAGCCCCCCAGGCATGCCCAAAAGCATTTTTAAAAATAAGAATAAAGGGCGCCTGGGTATCCCTTTTATAGGGATAAAACCGAAATTGGTGGGTGAAATATAAAAGGCTGATTTTCCCTGGCCTACTAATTACTAATTTAGGGGTGTCCTGGTGGCTCAGTCAGCTAAATGGCCGACTCTTGATCTCAGCTCAGGTCATGATCTCAGGGTCGTGGGATCGAGCCCCACGTGGGGCTCTGTGCTCCTTATGGAGTCTGCTTGAGTTTCTCTCTCCCCCTCCACCCCTCCCCCCACTCGTTCGCATTCATTCTCTCTCAAAATGAATCAATAAAATCTTAAAAAAAAAATTACTGGGCCAGGCTCTGTGCTGGATGCTGGGGTTAAGGGTGGCAGAAATGCACAGTTCCTACCCTGGTAGGATATACAGGCTAGGGATGGAGACATTGAACAGATAATTATGTAGTATATACCCAGGGAGTCCGTGACACTGGTGACACATAGGAGTTAGGGAGAGAGAAAGAGAGTATGTGTGTGTGTATGGGTGGGTGTGTATGCACACATGTGCATGTGTGTAGAGTGTTTCAGGGGGTAATAAAAGGTGTGAAAATGTGGGGACAGGAAGGGGCAGGGTACATGCAGAGGACTGAGAGGTGTGGGAGAGTAGATGAGAGGGAGCTGGAGAGCCAGGCAAGGACCAATGCCCGTGGCTACGCACTGCCTCAGTCCTCAGACAGAGGGGGGAAACGAAGAAGGGCATGGCAGATTTGCACTTTGAAAGCTCATTCTGGCAGCGGTGTGCTGGACAGATTGCACGACAGCACAGGAGGGGACAGGAGAAGACAAAGGGAAGCTAGTCGGGAGGCCGCTGTAATTATGCCAGAGCCAGGTGATGGTGGCCTGAGCTGGTGAGAGAGATGAGAAAGGAGTGGAGAGAGAACTGGGATTGCCAGGCCTACCCAGGGACAGCAGCTCCGGGATTTTGTAGGCTGCTGGAGTGCAGGGCGATGATTGTCAGGACCGTGGTGACTTCTGAGCATAGGGGCCAAGGCACAGAGGCTCCTGGTGATTCTGGGCAATGCCTGAGATATTAAGTTGTCCACTTAATAAGAGTGAGACAAGACCATTATCGTTGCTAAGATTGAACATACTTGGGGGTTCTCAGTTATAACTAAAAAAAGAAATGAAATAGTCTGTATGAATATGACTAAAGAAAATGATATTTTTTCCTCCGGTTGGATTGCAAACCCAACCTAATAGCAAGTGATTAAAATTAATAACTATTAAAATTAATAATGGAATTTTGAAAGGTAGCTATGTGGAAGATACGTATGCAGAATCAACAGCTTTACTCTATGCTAACAAATATAGAGACATTCCATATTCATGGATAAGACAACTTACTATAAAAATATAAATCCTTTTTTAAGTAAATATATAGGGGCACCTGGGTGGCTTCATTGATAAAGTGTCTGCCTTCAGCTTAGGTCATGATCCCAGGGTTCTGGGATTGAGCCCCACATCGGGCTCCCTGCTCTGTGGGGACCCTGTTTCTCCCTCTTCGTCTGCCTACTGCTCTCCCTGTTTGTACTCTCTCTTTCAAATAAATAAGTAAAATCTTTAAAAAAATAAAATTTATATATAAATTTAATGCTCTTCTAATCAGAATCCCAAGTGTGCATGTTAGTGTGCATGTGTGTGAACTTCAGTCTGGATTGAATTATTTGAAAGGCTGACCTTGTTCATTAGGTTATTTAGATTTCTGTGTCTTTGCTTAATATTTGCCCATTCGATCTGGCTTGTACTGAGAATGGTGTGTTTAATCCTCCCTAGGGCATATTTTTGTTTTTCTTTGCCTTTCTGCTTTAGATAGGTGGAACATTCACTATTCCCACCCAAGGATAATCTCTATCTTTACCTCTGATACCATAGATTAATAATTTTGCTTATTAATAATTAATAGTTTTGTCCTTAAATTAATGGAGTCATATAGCATGTGTGTTTTTGGTTCTGGTTTCTTTTTTGACATTATGTTTGTAATATTGTTGTATATCCTTATAGGTTGTTTATTCTCATTGAGGAGTTTTATCTCTTGTGTTTATATGCCACAACTTACTAAACCTTTCTACTACTGATGGACTTCTACATAGTTTTGAGTTTGGGACTACTGCAGATAGATTTGCTGTAATATTCTTGTATGTATCTTTTGGTCCATAGATCTGTATGCGGTTTGTTGAGTATATGCCTAGGAGTGGAGTTTCTAGGTTTCAGGGTACCAGTCAACTTTTGATGTCTTACTCCTAGATATGAAACAGATAGCCATGGTTACCAAACAACTGAGGAAAGCCTCCCATGTAAGTAAGGTAGGCACACACACACACACACACACACACACACCGGGTGTCTGGGTGGCTCAGTTGTTTAAGCGTCCACTTTTAGCTCAGATCATGGTCCCAGGGTCATGGGATCAAGCCCCGCATTGGGCTCCCTGCTCAGTGGGGAGCCTGCTTCTCCCTCTCCCTTGGCTGCTCCCTCTACTTGTACTCTCTACCCCCTGCCCCACACCCCCATCAAATAAATTAATAAAATCTTTAAAAGAATACATACACAGTAAACAAACAAATACAGGTGTGCCTACTTTCCCTATTAACAGTTCCAAGGAATTTTATTCTGTGGTATGGCCTGGCTCTCTGGTTGTCTTCCTCCTCCATCATCATAAAAATAAACATTTTGGTGGATCCAGTAGTCACCAGAGTTTTATACATGTAGAGTTTTGGGGCAGATGGGCCATAGTGCAAGTTAGTCATATTTCAACATTTCTTTGGGACCTGGAGGCAGATGGACTTTTCCATTTGGGTTTTGGTGTCATATGTATAGAATATTTCTTCAGTTTTGTGGACAACATCTTGGTCACATACAGCACACCACATGCCCTGAAGGGATTGCTGGCCGCACGGCAAAACAGGCTGTTTTTCCGGAACAGGGAAGGTTGGAAGGTGGTCTTGTCGATTTTGACCGAGGTGATATTACCTCTGGTTTCTTCAGTTTCATATATGGTCCTGAGGCCTGTGTCATTGGTAGAGATGTCTTCGTAGACATAGAGAAATCTTCACAGGAGGAAGAACTATAGGGAAAACCATGGTTAAAAGCTGCAGTTGGCAGTCGACTGGCTTAGATCTTATTTGAAGTGATATTTGCCCCAGACATGTTGGAGTTGATACAGTTATGGTAAAGCTGGTTCTTGTCATGACCATTCCAGAGCCATGTCCTTGAATTAACAGGCCCGTGGAAATGACAGCTCCGAGCTGTTTTAATTTGGTGTCATCTTTGTATATAGAATGGCTAAGGACAAGGAGGGAAAGAATGCATGAGGCTCTAATTCAGTGCTTCCTGGCCTGGCTCCAGGTAGAGGTCCTTCCCCCAATCTCTATTTTTGATGGGATGGTATGGAGAACAAAAAGCTGGCAGAGGCTGGTGACACCTCCGTTGGCACAGAACCTTGAGGGAGTGAAAGGAATGGCCTCGGATCTGCAGGCTTCATGCATAGCTACAATCACAGTGCTGGCCCGTAGCAAATGTTCTAAAGATGTTGGGAAGGAATGATGGAAGGAAGGATACTGGCCAGTGACCTCTCTTAGATGGATTAAACTTTGAGAGGGGAAACCTCAAAACTTTATTTTAGGGGTGCCCATTCTTTGGGGTTCCCAAATGTTGGGCCTTTGTTGGGTCATTGTATTAATCAGCTTAGGCTGCCATAACTTAAATGACAGGAATTTATTTTCTCACAGTTCTGGGTACTGGAGGTCCAAGATCAAGGTGTCAGTAGGTTTGGTTCCCCTGAGGCCTCTCTCCTGGGCTTGCAGATGGCCACCTTCCAGCTGTCTCCACACAGTCTTTTTTCTGCATGTGTGCATCCCTGGGGTCTCTTCTTCTCAAAAGGACAACAGTCATATTAGATTGGGTCCTACCCATATGAACTCCTTTAATGTTAATTACCTCTTAGAGGCCCTGTTTCCAAATAAGTCCTATTCTAAGGGATTCGGGCTTCAACATACCGATTTTGAGGGGGCATAATCTAGGTAACAGGAGTCATCTGATAAGGAGATGATCTGACTAGGTGATGTGACCGCTGGAGAGAAAAGGCGTGACCATAGCTCAGAGTCCTCAGGGACCCAGATTTCTAGGCTGCTTGAGTCAGGGTGTCCATGGCCTTGAGTTGTGGTTCTGGGGTTCATGAGCAAACCTCCTGGTAATATGTGTTGAGCAGGATCTCAGGAGCGAGGGGTATAGGGAACAACCCTCTCAGGAGGGCTCCTGGTCCACCTAAGGTAGATGTTGCCAACCATTCTCTAGAGTTTGGACTTAGACTTAGCACCAGGTGAAGTGTGAGAACATGATGATGAAAAGGCAGCCAGCTAGCCTGGTTATAGATTTCCCAGGATTGTGGGGTGTTGTCTGCTAGGAATTTAAGTTTTGCTCCCTTCACCCACAATGCAAGTATGTTCAATTTTTTTTTAAAACAACAGTTAGACTGTAAGCTCTGTTAGACAGTAAGCTCCTTAGAACAGGAAGTATAATAAATATACTTCCAGCATAAAATCTGCAATTTCTTTGATAGACATTACTCTTCTAGTACCTAATATAAAACTCAATCCAAATCAGTCACATAATAAGTATTGTGTATTGAAAGATCAGGAGGGGTTGCATGTTAGGAAAAAAAGGATAGCAGGAAGTAAACCCCTGCGGAAAAAAGGTCAGCCTCATTATACTCTATTTAAAGATAAGTAAATCAGAATAGGTATCCCTGCATGCTTCTTAAATTTGCAAATGTAAAATAGTAAAATCCAATGCTGGTGAAGCTATGAGGAAATAGGCTTATTCACCATACTTGGAAATTAGTGTGTATATCACATATATATCAAATAGGCATATATCTAAAGCTGTGCATATTGTATTTTAGTAGAAGAACTGTTAGACCATGTTTAATTCATGCTGTGAGGCTATTGATAAACTGTGATCTGTATTTTTTATATGTTGTGAAATGCATGACTTTTTTTTGCGGAAACAGACAAAAACAAAACACAAGGATGCTGGCTACACATCTTACCAGTACTGGGTCTCTGGTCCCTGGGAGGTGTAATCCTCTGGCATTCTTCCAGTTTCTGTTACAGTTTACTTAGTCCATTTTGATGCTTTGGGGCATGCCTGCTGTCAGAGGGTTCCACTGCTTCTTGCCTCTGAGTAAAGAAAGATTTGGAAATCTGAGGGCCTAGGCAAAGGAACCCTAAGCCCTCTCCATGCTGTGCCTCATCATCTTGCTTTCTGGGCCTGCCTGAGGCTTCAGAAAAGTCAAACTGGGCTTTTGGAACTGAGCAATAGCCAAGTGATCTTGGGCCAGTCTCAGGACCTCTCTGAGCATTTCTCATCTCAAAAACCAGGGCCTTTGGTTAGATCCGAGGGACCTTAGTTGTTTTCTGGTCCAGTGCCTCAATGACAAACACAGAGACTGTAGCAGCTACTGTCCCTTCCTGAATGCCAGCCACTGCCCCAGGCACTTTATATTGATTTGTTGATTGAAGGATTTGATTCTTTCAACAACCTTATGAAGTCATTAATGTACCATCTTGATTTTATGGATGTTGAAACCAAGGCTCAGGGAGGTGAGACAATTTGTTCAAGGTCACACAGCTAACAAGTAGCTGAGCTGGGTTCAAACTCAGACTGTCTTGACTCCACACCTTTTACCCTGGGAGGCTATGCCAGGGGCTTTCAGACTCCTTTGAGCATGGTGCACAATGAGAAATCATTTTAACATGATCATCTGCTATGCATACATAGCTGAAATACAAGTTTCACCCAGCATGTGATGCACTTTGGTATGTCCCTGCTCTTCCAAGTCATACCTTTCCAATAAGTCCTGGTCTTGATGCACTAAACTGATCTCAACTGATTTGAGGACCCTGCCCTACATGAGGAAGGCACTCTACCATTCTATACTATCATGCAGAGACCATGAGTGGTGTCATATTCAAAGTCACAGATCCGTACATGGCAGAGACGGGTCTAGAAACCTGGTCACCAGGGTCAAAGTCCAGGACGCTTTCCCTGTATCACCCTGGGGGTCTCTGGTGCCTCTTGTGGGTGTGAAATAACCTTTTTGGGGGGAGGCTAGTGGGTCAGAGTGTATAGGGCAGAAGTCAAAGCTTTTCAGAAGCAGTATGTGAAGGGTCCCCCCTTCCCTCACTAAAGACCTATGAAGGTACCCAGTTCCCCTGTCCCCCAGGGTTTTGCTCAGGGGCAGGCCCTGGTGCTGGACCAACAACTCTGCCCTGCAGCCTGGAGTTAGCAGGAAGGGCATCTGGCTTCTTTTCCAGCTCGCCCACATGCTTAGTTAGGGAGTGATCTTTGGCACACATTGAGCATTTATTTTCCCATCACTTTCCAGCTGTCAGATTCATCAGTTGATGAAGGTGCCCTGACTCAGCTGATCCCAATCCCCAGTCTTTGCCTGGGGACTGAGCCTCCCGGATTCATGTGCTGTCATTTTTTGCTATCCTTCTCGCCTCCTCCATCGTCCAAGGTCCATCTGAAGCCCTGCTTCTGCCATGACTTCTTTCCTGACCACTCTGCAGGCACAAATCCTTCCCTTCTCGGAAGAGCTTATTGTCCCCAGTATGCATGTGTTACAGCCCAGAAACAGTCTTGTTTCACATTATATTTTATTTCATGAAGGTAGAGACCGGGGGTTGCACCCAGGATCACCACTTACTATGTGTCTCGAGCAAGTCACTTAAACTCTCTTTCCCCATCCGTGAATTGCTACGTTTCAGGGCTCTTATGAGGACTGTAGGAGAAAATGTCTGTGAATGTCCAATATACTGGAAGACCTTTATTCAGCCAACAAACATTTATCAAGTCTTTACTATGTGGAGATACTGTGCTTTCCTAATGGAAAAATTAGGAGGCCTAGGGTTGTGTTAAGGACTGTAGGAATGCAGTAGAAGGAGTCTGGTCTTTGCTCCCTGGGGTTTATAAATGAGTTGGTAGGTTAGTTAAATTTGCTTGATACAAGGCAGTGTATGATTAAGTGCAGAAAGGAGCCCTTTCTATAACAGATGTTCAGGAAGCTCAGGGCTCTATATGGGTGGTAAGAAGACGAAATGCCAGGGAAACCAGGATTTTGCTTCATTTAATGCTGTCCCCAATGCCTGGAGCTATGCCTGGCACCTGTGGGAGCCCAAAAAAGAAAAGTGAATAATTAAATGACTTGGAGAGACCTTCAATCTGTCTGAGCATGTTCCTCATATTAGAGAAAACTGAGTCCTGAGGGAGGACATGGGGACTGATGCCCCCAGGGGGTTAGGGTATAAGGGGCAGCTGGGATGAGAGCTTCCTGGTCATTTTCTTCAGGGCAATCTCCCCTCTCCCTTGCAGACAGGATGGAAGGATCCATCATGGATTCAATGAATTTGTGATAACTTAGGTAAGCTTTTAGGCTGCTTTTCCTTTTAAACTATCAAAGGAACCCCCCAAATGATAAGGAATATAAGCAGGATCATATGGGAACTGTTAGTCCATTTGAAAGTAGTTCAAAAATTTTAGCAGCACTCTTTTCAAAATAATCAACTTGCTAATTATAAATTACTCCTATCTATTTTATCACTATTAATTGGCAGTGACACTAGCCTAGTTCCACATGGCTCTCTCTATAGGCACATTGAATACTCATCTTCAAGGGTTTAAAAACATTCTATGTTCACACTGGTGTTTTCCTGAATTGGGAAGTTGAGAAAAAGACATCTTCCCTTTAATGCCTCTCACTGCACCGCCCCCGCCTCCAGGAAATTTAGAAAATGTAAAAAACATAAAAATAGCCTGCAATGCTGACTCCCCACGTTACCCACAATCCCCCATCTCCATGTTACCCATAACCTCCGATCCCCACGTTACCCACAAACCCCATCCCCACGTTATGCACAACCCTCCACCTCATCACCATGTTGCCCACAATTCCACTTTCCTGGGACTACTATTAATCGTTTAGTCTAATTACTTCTAGTCTGTTTTCTTTATGCATTCCACTGGTAATGTAGTTGAGTTCATCAAGCATGTTTAATTTTGCCCCTTGTTTCTTTACCTAACATTAGAATGTAGGTTTTCACCCTTCATTTCACCTTCTCTGTAGGTCACATTCTAAACAGTGGCACAATACTCTTGCACGCCGCTGGTGTAGGGATTTTAAAACAATAGAAGGAGTTCTCTTAGCTGGAGAAATGGCTTCTCTCACCTTGCAGGTGGCGAACTCAGAAGAGTTTTGCAGATGCTTCACTTGTTCTGTAGAGAAAGCTGGTCGTGAAGGCAGGGGGTGACTTTGTGCAGTGTCCTTGGCCCTACAGCATCCCCCTCACGTGGTTGGCAGGTCCTTCATCACGCAAAGCCTGAAAGAAATAGTGCAGTGATTAGGATGAAACCAACAGGGCTTTCTGGGAAAGAGAGGAGCCAGTCAGGCAGGGTATAAAACAAACCCTCAAAATATACTCAGTCAACAGGAAATAGCTGTCCATTAGAACCCAAGTGCTCGGAAACTGCAAAAACATTAGCACTTGGTTTTTCTACAAACACTTGGACCGACTTGGGAAAATCACTCCATCCTGTCTTTCTGGGCTTTTGTCACCTCCTCTGGCAAGTGATTGGTGTTTCTTAAACTGGGGTGCCTGGTGGTATGCCATGGATTGGCAAGGCACACAGCACATATATGGCCAACCTCTTGGAGCATTAATTTTACTTGGTTACTTGGAACATTATTTTTAATATAAAAGCAAATATGTTTATCTTGGGGAAGAGAATGCAAAATGTGCTTTTGTTTTAAAGATGAAACATAAGTCTTCAAAAATCAAAATTGGTCAAGACTTCTAGAAACCGTGGGGAAATGCTTTTGTTCTTCTCTGCCAGAGGGAGTGCCTCAATTTGAGACACCCTGGATCGGAGGGTGGCTGAAGATCCTCTCACCTGTGATGTGGGAACCCCTCTGGGCATAGGTCACAAAGATCTTTCACAGTCACTGTCGACAAGTTCAGCCATTATGGCTGCCGTGTTTTCTAATACTTCAGATTCTCCTTCCCCCTCATCATTTTCCAGCTGGCTGTCTGGCTTTCTTTCTTTCAATATTTTATTTGTTTATTTATTTACTTGACAGAGAACGAGCACGAGTGGGGGCAAGGGAGGGGCAGAGACAGAGAATCTCAAGCAGACTGTCTGGTGAGCACAGGGTCTTACACAGGGCTCTATCTCACAACCCATGACATATGACCTGAGCCAAAACCAAGAGTCAGACACGTAACTGACTGAGCCACCCAGGTACCCCAGCGGGCCTCCTTTCTATCCACTTGTTCCTGCCCCAGGATCTTTGCCCCAGCTGTGACCCTGCCTGAGATGTTTCTCCTTCCTGTCTTCATGAGGTAGGCGGGTCCTCTGCATCTCTCAGGTCTCAGAGGAAATGTCCCCTCCTTTCCTGACCACTGACTAACATACTCCCTATCACACATCCCTCATACTTTTTTGTAGCTTTTTTCAATATCTGGTATTATTTGGTGCATTTGGGGTTGATTTATTTGTTATCTGTCTTCCTCAACCAGAAAGTAAATTCCATGAGAATGTCCAACTCTTTCCTTCTTTCACTGTTTCTCTTGGCACCTAGAACAGCACACAGAGTTAGGCAGAAGGCATACTGTAGCTGTTGAGTGGATAAGTGAACCGGGCACCTTTTGTGATATTGGCCACTCTGTGCGTAAGGGTCTTCAATTTGTTAGGACACCGCCTTCCCCAAGCATTCTACAGTATCAGGAGACACCTGTACTGGCCTCAACAGGTGGGATATGGTGACCCCAGAGGACACAGGGCAGTTCTTTCTGAAGCCTCAAGAAATAGAGAGTGTCCTCTACCCTAGTTGGCTGTCACTTTTCTTCAGTTTCTGCTGTTCTGGCCCTTGTGGTCTAAGAAATACTCACATCCAAGAGGTGGGGTGACAGGAGAAGACCAAGATCAGTCACAGGAGCTGCAGTCTCCCTTCCTGACTAATCCTTTTTTTGTGCCCCTCCATTCATCAAGCTTCTCTACTCTGTGAACCCAGCACTGCTCCAGAGCCCTCTGACTTGAGGCAAATGAGAAGAGAATACAGAGATCACCCTTGGGTGCATCTCCCTTTTTTGGCAACTCCTGTCATGGTCCTGAGGTCTTAGGATAGAAGGGCCTTCAGGACAGTTAGCTCACCAAATCCCTTTATTTCTGCATTTAGGAAATGGGTCTTCACTTCACACAGCCAGTTGGAGCATAGTACTCAGTTTAATTCCCAAATATTTATTGGATGCGGAGGATTGGGCAAGGTAACATGGGTTGGTGGGAGCCACGAAAGTGAAGAGAATATAGTCACAAAATGAATATGAGAAAAGCCAAGTTTACAAATGACTATAATGCAGGACAGAATAAATGAGAACAAGTTGTGAAAACAAGTTATTCTTTTGCAGCCTTCCAATGAGACCAGTTAAAGAAGAGATCTTTATACAGACTGGGGTAGTGACAGCATGAGCTCTAAGTGAGACACTCTAACACCAGCAGACCCCAGACCCACTCTGTGACTTTGGAAGAGTTATTTCGCCTGTCTGGGTCTAATCTGAGGAAAGAGAAGTTGGATCCCTAACGCACTCTTCACACTCAAAAAAATTTTATAAGTTCTAGAAGAAATTAAGAAGAGAGGAGCCATTCTCAGTAGATCATTAAACTCTAAAACTGTAAAGGAAGAGATTGATACTACCTGATTACAGAGAAATTTAAAAAACATCACCATGGGAAAAAATAGTATAAACATGGCCTCAAGACTAGGGACAAGAAAATACATTTGCATATATATGGTGGGCAAAGAGCCACTTTCCTTCTTTTACAAAGAACATACCCAAATCACCTTGGATGGGACTCCCGTTTCCTCATCTGAAACACAGGGGATTGGACGAGTGTTCGCCAAGGCCCCTGCCTTTATTCTCTGAGTCTTCCTGGGAGGCCTGCATTGCTGAGGAATGCCTGGGAAAAGCAGGAATCCCTTAGAGGTATCCCAGGGAGCTCCCTGCTAGTTGACCCCAACTACTTGGGTATCCCCAAGTCAGAGTGGTTTCTGAGGGGTGGTAAAGTGGTGCAGTGTGGGTGTGAAACACGATCAGAGCTGTGCCCACATGACTCTACCTTTCCCCCACCCCCACACTGATGTCCCTTGAAAACTATCTTTCAGCTGAACCTGAAGCTGAAGAAAGCTGTTTGAGTTCATTGATAAGTTCTAGACATAAGACACATTTCTTTCTATTTACTGAGCACGTACTCTGAGCCAGCCACTGTTGGGTGCCTGCTAGAGAGGGTGAATGGCATGCTGTTCCTAGCCTCAGGAAGCCCCCAGGTCAGGAGAGGAGAAATTCAGGCACACCTGAACTTTCTCATGGTGGCCAACTTGTCTTGGCTTGCCCAGGACTGTCCCACATCCTGGGACACAAATTGGTGCCAGATTAACTGGGATGGTTGGTCACCCTGTTGGGCACCTGCACCATCTGGATGGCGTTTGAGAATGACAGACCTCTGGGCCTTACTCTCAGAGATTCTGACTCAGTGGGGCTAGGCACGGGTGATCCCGGAGGATAGCCAGTTTTGGGAGCTACTGATGTGGGCACACGATTAAAACAGAGCATGGAATGTGCTTCAAGGCACATCATGTAGTGGTTGAGAGGCCGGGACTTAAATCTCAGATCTGCTGTTGCTAGCTATATTCCTTTGGGCAGGTAACCCCCTGGGGCTCAGTTTCCTCATCTGTAAAGTGGGTAACAGCAGGACGGATCTTATAGGGTTGTAGATGCGACGAGCTAATACAGTAAAGCACTTAGCAGAGATCCTGGTGTATAATGAATCCTCAGAGACTCAGAGAAGAATCCATGTGGGTTTGATGGGCTTTGGGAGCCCAGAGTAGGGAGCACATGAGTCTGTGAGGGGAGACCCAGGAGTTAGGGAATGGGCATTTCAGATGGGCTGTGAAGAAGAAGTAAGAGTTCCTGAGCCGTCAAGGGGGAAGAGCACATGTAAGAGCGGTGAGGTTGGAGAGAGACTGGAATGGCGACAGTGTGTCTGTGCATGCAAGAGAAGATGTGATGAGGATGGGAGCTTTCACGGGGCCATGTCCCCAGCCCTTGCACACACAGGGAAGTAGAGATGGCTAGTGACAGCCCCCAAAGATTATAATCAAGGGGAAATGCTTCAGATTTGTGAGTTAAGGAGATCACATTGGTGGCTGGGGGCAGGACAGGTGAGAGGTTGCTGGAATGTTCCAGGTGAGAAGTAACGAAGGCACGAGCTCACTCTGGTCAGCATAGCTGACGGAGGGACAGAGTGTCATCGTGCCATCCAGCCCAGTGTGGGCTGGTGAGCCAGAGGGCTGCCTTCCCCTCGGCCACATCCCAGGGAGTGGGAGTGCCACTGGCAGCGAGTGCCCCATGCCCCTGTAATCTGGAACTGGCCGGCCCTTTACCTTTCACCTGGGTACTCACCTGGTATCCAACTTGAGGCTGTTGTCACCATTTCATCTCACCATTTCATCTCATCTCACCATTTCCTCTCACCTGGCTCAATTCCAGTGCACCTGTGGGGGCGTGTCTATTTCCCCCAAGTTTTCATCAAGAGATTAGGAAGAAAGTTTGCATCACATTCCTTGTGATAAAACTCACAAAATCTCCTTTAAACATCTCCATTCCTTCCTCATCTTCCCTTCAGGGAACAGGCACCCCTTTCCTCTGTTTTATCCCTCTAGACTTAATGGCCTCTAAAGTCTTTTTCCTTTGACTAAGCAGTCGAACTCTGGGCCTCAGTCTGCTACCTCAGAAGCCAGGCTGTTAGCAGGACCCCTATTTTTGGGTGCAGATTAGGACCGTCTTTGTATAGTCAGGCACGTGTCATATAAAATGATTTACCAAAGCGTAGGAAAAGACCCCAAAGGAACAACAATAGTGACAACAAAACCTGCTGGCTCTTCTGGGGGCTGGGGAGTGGGGACGTGTTTTTGGACATCTCTGCATCTCCGGGCTGGGTCTCGCACTGATGTACAAGACCCTTATTTCCGCATAGGGTAGGTTTGTCAGAAATGTGTTGATTTATTTTCTCATTTTATTATTTTTTAAGATTTCATTTATTTATTTAACAGAGAGAGAGAGAGTAAGAGAGCACAGGCAGGGGGAAGGTAGAGAGAAATGGGGAAGCAGGCTCCATGCTGAGCAGGGAGCCCAACGTGGAGCTCAATCCCAGAACCCTGACATCATAACCTGAGATCATGACCTGAGCTTAACCAACTGAGCCACCTAGGTGCTCCAGAAATGTGTCAATTTAGAGGAGAACTTATACATATTTCTGGGAAATGATTTTCTTAAACACTGGCTTTGGACCTTGTAAATCCCGAGGATGAACCACATGCATACCTTAGAGCAAACAAACAAGCAAAACCAATAAATCATAAAATGGAGGAAAAGGCCAGGCCAAAGAGCATTTTTCATTTTTTTTTTCCCCAAACAGAACACAATCACATTTCAGTTTTGTGTTCTGAGAGGCTGATTCGTGACCCCTGGAGAGCTGATCCTTTCCTCCCAATAATGCCACTACATTGGGCTCAAAATCAGCTCTGGAGGCAAAGGTAAAGAGTCCCCATTTGGGACTTCCATCAGGGAGGGATTTGTTTCCTGTGACTGTTAATAACAGATTGCCACAAGCTCAGTGGCCTGTGATAGTTCTGGAGGCCAGAAGTGCGACATCAGTATCTTAAACAGAATAACGGCAAATGGCAAAACCAGGATAACTGTTTGCTACCAAGTTGACAATGTGGTTCCTAATCCATGAGAAAAACACTAAAATCTAATGAGAAAAATGACATAGGACATGAAAAAGCAACAAATAGAGAAGAAATAAAAATGACTGTCAAGATAAAAATCACCCCTCGTAGTTAGAAAAATACATATTGGAAAAAGATATAGTTTTTGTTCATCAACTAGACAGAAGTTTTAAATAAAATATGAGTTGTGCAGTGGGAGAGGCTCTCTGAGATGATTTTGTAGGAAAGTGACCTGGTGTTCGTTCTGGAAAGACACCTGACTATAGTCAACCAGAGCCTTTAGTTTTTTTTCTAAAGATTTTATTTATTTATTTGACAGATCAGAAGTAGGCAGAGAGGCAGAGAGAGAGGAGGAAGCAGGCTCCCTGCTGAGCAGAGAGCCTGGTGTGGGGCTCGATCCCAGGACCCTGAAGGCAGAGACTTTAACCCACTTAGCCACCCAAGTACCCCCATCCAGAGCCTTTTAAAAAAGGGTTTCTAACCTATTAATTCCCTCCATGTCTTGGAGTCTTTCCTAAGGAAGTGATTTGCCAATCAAGTGAAGATATCCGTCATGTTGCTTATGATGGTAAAAAGATTGAAAACAGAGAATGAGAGCAGATAAGCGCACCCAGATAAGGAGTAGGTGCAATATGAAAATCTTGCTTTTGCAGAATGTTTAATGACATGGGAAGTGCTAATTCTATAAAATCAAGTGAAGAAAGTGAGAT
Source organism: Lontra canadensis (assembly GCF_010015895.1). NCBI lineage: Eukaryota > Metazoa > Chordata > Mammalia > Carnivora > Mustelidae > Lontra > Lontra canadensis. The sequence continues at coordinate 777,157 of NW_022631167.1, read as the reverse complement.
AAAACGGCATATGTTAATAGTGAAAAATGTGACTAGAAAAAGGATTGAACGCATTAAGGCATTTTTGTTCAGAGCCGTTTATATTTGCTTATTTACTTGTTTTTCCTTTCTTTCGTCAGACTGGCAGGGCAGGGAGTGGGCAGAAGTCAGGTCCCTGTCCCACATTAGGTATTCATCCATTGAATGATGCAGTGGGTAGGATTTTGTTTTCTTTTTTATGTCTGATGTTTCCCTAATCTTAAGCAGTAAACATTGTATTGCAACTCTTTCTGTAGCAAATAATAGAAATGGAACTCAAACTAGTTTACACCCCATGCTGGGCTAAATCATGGCCATCCAAAGATATCAGACCCTGTTCCTTGGAAATATTATCTTATTTGCGAAAAGGACCTTTGCAGACGTGATTAAATTAAGGATCCTGTGAGGTGGAGATTATCCTGGAGTATGGGCCATAAATGCCATCGAAAGTGTCTTACTAAGTGGGGGATGGGGAGACTTGACGGGGACAGAAGAGGGGACAATGTGAGCGCAGAGGCAGACTGGAGTGGAGTGATGTGACCACCAGCCAAGGAATGCCAGCATATGCCAGAAGCGAGAAAAAGCCAGGAACAAAGTCTACTGTGAACCTCAGCAAGGAGCCTTGCCCATCGGACACCATGATTTTGGCCCAGGGATACTGATTTCAGACTTCCGGCCTCCAGACCTGTGAGAGAATACATTTCTGTTTTTTCAGGCCACCAAGCTTGTAGTAAAAAAAGTTTGTCACAACAGCCACAGGAAACTAATACCCTCCCAACATGTGGAATCTGGGGGGAATCACACGCTAGGAAGCCGTGAATGGAGCACACTTTAGTCGTGCTCCAGCAGTATGTCCCACAGTGCCTGTCCTCCCTTCTTCCCCCACCCCCTGCCTCTGCTTCTCCCTGCTACCCTAGGTAAGCCTTGTCCGTGAGGTGAAAACGTGGGGCCATGTCTATATGACAGCGTGGTGGTGGTAGTGATGAGGGTGGGGAGGGGATATTTCTAGGTTTAAATCAGTCCTACAACCCCACGACAGAGTTCTCCCCGTATCCACATAAAGGACATTGAGAGAAAGATTCTGATTGGTCTTCTTGGGTTAGGGGCCCAACCTTTGGCCAATCACGGGGGCTACGGGTAGAACTCCCTACCGTGATCGGCAGCCCCACCAGAATCCCACGGAATGTGAGAAGGATAGTTCATCAAAGGAAAGAGGAAGGTGGGAGCAGGCTGCTGCAGATGATGAAAGGATACTGGGCAAAGCAACAGAAATCCAGAAAAATATGTATGCTCTGTAAATGGAGAACCATACTATTTCTCAAATTCCATGAGTGTTCTCAGAATCCCTCTATTACTTTCAAATCATATCCATGATCATGGACTTAGAATTTGAAGCAATGGCAAAAGTCACCTGGACCAGTCTCCTCATTTTACTAGGAAACTGAAGTCCAGAGCAGAGATGAACTTTCCCAAGGTCACACAGCTAGTAGGTTGCAAAGTTGGGGCAGGACCTAGTTCTGATTTGTGGCCCAGTGTACTTTTGGCTTCTGTCTCTGCCAGCAGTTAGCACACTCCTATCCTCCAGCCTCTGCTACACTGAATTTGATCCTAGGGTCCTAGGGTCTTTCTCTCTCTCCCCATCTCTCCATCTCTGGTAGCTGTGGAAGGATGCACTAAGAATGGGCATTTCAGCCCCAACTCTGCCACTTCTATCGCATGACTTTTGGACTCAGTTTCTTTACCTATAGATTAGGGATAAGAATTCTTACTGGAAAGCATAGTTGTGTGGATAAAGTGGGATGTCTGAAATCCCCAGCACTGTGAACATGATATTGGTCTATACATGTTTGTTGAGTTTGCAAGCTGGTGATGACTCCTCTGTTTCCTAAAATCCCAGTCTATAGGACCTTAGCTCATTTCGATGAATTTCTTTTGCTTCTAACCTGGTTTCAAGCTGTTTGCAACTGTGTCCTTCCTCTCACCATGTGTTAACTAGACTTTTCTGCACCTTATCATTTTTTTAAAATATTGACCAAGATCAAACCAGCTCAGAATTTTATTTTGTATTTTTTTTCTGTCATCTGCTACTCATTTCTCCCTGTCGCCATCTAATAAAGGAGCAACATTTCCCTTTATTCTCCCCCTGCCTTTTTGCAGTATCTTTGAAAATTGTGCCTTTATGTACTCAGTTCATAAATTACCTTTCATTTTTTGTTTTGGCTTTCTGGTTTTATTCCCCCTAAGCTTTCATTCTTGTACCTTTTTTTCTCTCCTGAAATTCCTTAATTTCTTGTAACTTTTTCTTACCTTGTACCTTACCTTTCTTTCTTTCTTAAAAAATAATTGTTTCTGGTGTAATGCATTGCTTACAGCAATGCACACGTTATGGAAAACAATCACTAATTGGTGATGATGACAGTAAATTTGAGGATTTTGGGTTCTCATGAATTCAGTCACTCAGCCTTGAATTTACATCAAAGTTGTGTTGGTTTGATTTAGGGAGGAAACGTGTTCTCATCTGAGATTTTTGTTCCAAGCTACAGGAAGTAGCTCTTTTGGAAAGGTTGTTGGGAAGCCTTCCACTCTCTGGGAAGGCTGGGGAATCAGTGTGGGCAGATATGGAATGAGGCAGCCAGAAGTGCAGGGATGACACCACAGACTAGCTCCGGTGACAACAGAGCTATCACTACTGTTAGACATTAGACAGCCTGTTTGCCTGGCCTCACCATCTGACATGGACACAGGGTTGCAGGCACAGTCCCCCTGCTGGCCCTGGAAACTGGGTGTTGTCACCCAGGTGGGATCGCCACAGTCCCCACCTCTCCACATCGTCAGGGACAAGTCCTGTTTCCCTCCAAAACAGCTATCATATTTATAGCAGAAGTTCGGTTATTCGGTGATAAGTGGTGCACTGCATGTTACCCCTATGTCTGTGTGTCGGGTGGGGAGCTATAGGCATGTATATCCATCATCCCAGGAAGGCAGCTCTCAGTTCACCCCGAGGATGGAATCTGCTTGTTCTGGAAAAATCTAACTTATTCAAGACACACAAATATAAAGCAACTAACTATATCATTGGTCTGTGGAAGCAGGATAGCCAAATAATTTTACTGAGGTCCAAGTACATAAAGACATGGGGCCCTGTTGCCACTCCCAAGTATGCACAGGTAGGTGGAGCTTAGCAATTGCTGGCTAGGGTGTGACAGAGTTGGAGAGGAAGGAATGAAGATGCAGCCCTTTTTACTCTGAGATTTTGCATCATATTGGAATAGAAAGGGGCAGCCATGATCACCAAGGTGGCAAGAAACAGAACAGGGAAAGATTTTTTTTTTAAAGATTTTATTTATTTATTTGACAGACAGAGATCACAAGTAGGCAGAGAGGCAGGCAGAGAGAGCAGGAAGCAGGCTCCCTGAGGAGCAGAGAGCCCGATGTGGGGCTTGATCCCAGGATCCTGGGATCATAACCTGAGCCAAAGGCAGAGGCTTTAACCCACTGAACCACCCAGGCGCCCCTAGAACAGGGAAAGATTTTAAGAGGTCCTGTGACAATCACTGTATGATCATCTATCTCTGGGTAACTTCCAAAACATAGTGACTTAGACAACAGATATTTACCATCTTAGTTTCTGTGGGTCTGCTTAGTTGGGTGGTTTTGGCCTATGGTTTCACATGAGGCCGTAGTCAAGGTGCCCACTGGGACTGTGTCCTTTAAAGGCCTGAGAGGGGAGGGAGGAGCTGCTTTCACTTCAGAGCCAATGATGGGAATTCTCGGCTCTTTGCTGGCTGGGGTGGGCTGCTTCATTACCTTGCCTTGTGGACCTGTCCTTAGAGTCACCTGGTGTGTCTTTACAACATCATAGCTGATTTCCCTCAAGAGTGTGTGGTCAGAGAGAGAAAACAAGGAGGAGGTCCCAAGGCCTTTTATGACCCTAGATTCAGATTACACCACTCACTACTGATTGGCTCATAACCATTACATCTTGTTTCTCCTTGCAATGATTTTAGTTAGCATACTTAATTTTTTTTTTTATTTCATGAGTGTATCTGGCCTTCATTTCAGTCTCTTTTGAGCCTCAGTGGGCTCATCTATAAAACAGAGATTTTAGAATGAATGATCTTTTAAGGGATGGTGAATGTGTGCTTCACTCCAGATGTTGTAATATTATAGCTAACATTTATATAAGGCATTAGTATTTCTAAGGGTAACACTGGGGTGATCTTGAGCCTGGGTGCCTTCTGGTCCGTTACTCTGTGCTTTACACTAGGAGCTGATCTCTCTGTTTCCCAAGGCCCTAGGCCAATGGTGGGAGGTTGGATGGTGGGAGAAAAAGAGAAGTCAGGGTATTCATTTCCCTCTTCACCCCCAGATGCATCCCCAGCAGCATCTGTTTCTCCCCCATGGCTCCAGCCCCTGCATGATTGGTCTTCTGATCTCTTGGGAGGCCCCAGCTTCTAAACTGTGGAACACTACTTTTTCCCTTTGTTCTTACAGCCTAGCAGTGATGGTGCTTCCTGCTTTCCTAGTTTCCAGCTGCCTCACTCGCCTCTCTTGGCTCCTCAGTATTCCCTCACTGTGTGCATTAACTTCTTTCTCTTGTAAACACTCAGATTGGTTTCTCTTTCCTCCTGAGACCCTGACTGATACAAAATTTCTTTCTTTGTTGCATCTCTACAATTTTGTGAGAGAGGTGGGGGCAGGTATCATGACTCCCCAAATAGTTATAATTACTGAAATTCAAATATCACTGAACAAGTTTAACATCAGTCACTAAAGAAGAAAAAAATCAGTAAACTTGAAGACAAAGCAATAGAAACCATCCAAAATGAAGCAACAAAGACTGAAAAAAATGAACAGAACCTTAGTAAGTTATTTGAAAACATGAAGCTGTATTACTGATGTGTAGTGGGAACCCCACAATAAAGAAAAGGGAAGAGGAGGTAAAAATCATTTGGAAAAAAATGGTTGAAAACTTGCCAAATATGATGACAATTATAAACCAATATATCCATGAATATTGACAAAACCCAAACAGAATAAACACGAAGAAAACAACACCAAGGCATAATCAAATGACTGAAAATCAGTGATAAATTAAAATCTTGAAAATAGCCAAAGAAAAGAGTACATGACATTTAAAAATGGAAGATTAAAAATGACAACAGCCTTTTTGTCAGAAACTACACAAGCCAGTACTATAGTGCTGAAAACAAAAATACCATATTACCCCAAATTATTCTTCAAAATACAGGTGAAATAAGGACATTTTCAGACAAAAACTGAAAATATTTGTTGCCACCAGATCAGTACATAAGAAATGCTAAAGGAAGTTCTTGAAAGGAAAATGATACCAAACAGAAACTTGGATCTACACAAATAAATTATGAAATGTAGAATGGTAAATATGTGAAATATAAAATATATTTTTCAAAAATATATATTTTTTTCTTTTATTATTATATGTATAATAGTATTGTAATACATACCAATACAAGTAATATATTATGTTACTTTTGTTTATTAAATTGCTTTAAAAGACAATTGTTTAAAGCAAAAACAATAATAATGTGAAAATAAAAAGAATAGGACAGAGAATAGAAGTGAGAAATGGAAGAATACTTTTGTAAGATTTGTATATTCCACACAAAATGACAAAATATTTAAAATTTACTATAATAAATTAAAGATGCATACAGTAAATACTTCAGTTACTAGTAAGAAAAAAAATTTGTAGCTAACAATCCAGTTGAGATAAAAAGGAATACTAAAAAAAATTGAAGTAATCCAAAAGAAGACATGAAAAAGGGAAAAAGAATAAAGAACAAGAGTTAAATAGAAAAAAAGAACAACACAGGAATATAGTAATTTAAATGCAATGCTATAGATTATTACATTAAATATAGATGGTATAAACACTCCAATTAAAAAGCAGTGATTGTCAGACTAGATAAAACATAAGATCCAACTATATTCCCTCTATATGAAACTCACTTTATTTTTTAAAAAGATTTTGTTTATTTGTTTAAGAGCGAGAGAGAGTGCATAAGTGGAGAGGAGAGGTAGAAGCAGGCTTGATGTGGGGCTCAATCCCAGGACCCCGGGGTCAGGATCTGAGCTAAAGTCAGATGCTTTATCAACTGAGCCACCCAGGTGCCCGAAACTCACTTTAAATATAAAGATGCAGGGGCATTGGCATTTGGGTGGTTCAGTCAGTTGAGCATCTGCCTTTGGCTCAGGTTGTGATCTTGGAGTCCTGGGATCAAGCCCTGCATTGGGCTCCCTGCTCAGTGGGGAGTCTGCTTCTCCCTCTCCCTCTGTCCCTCTCCACTGTTTGTGCTCTCTCTCTCAAATAAATAAATACAATCTTAAAAAAATATAAAGATACAAGTTATTAAAAGTAAAAGATGGAAAAACATATACCATGAAAATATTAATCATATGAAAGTTGGAGTGGCTATATTACATATCAAACAAAGTAGAGTTCGGAACAGAATATTGTCAAGCATAAAGAGGGACACTTCATAATGATAAAGGGGTCATCAAGAAGACAGGGCAATACTAAATGAGTGTGCGTTTTTTTAAAGTAAGATTAATGCCTAATGTGGGGCTTGAACTCACAATCCCAAGATCAAGAGTCACATGCTCTATGGACTGAGCCACCCAGGTGCCCCTAATTGGGTGTGCATTTAATAACAGAGCTTCCAAATACATAAAGCAAAAATGACAAAACTGAAAGGATAAATAAACAAATTCACATTTCTGTTGAAGATTTATCTCTCTCAGTAATTGATACAACAAATAGGCAGAAAATCAATAGGGATATAGAAAATGTAATCAATATTATCAATCAACTTGACCTCAGTACTGTTTATAGAAAAGAATACCCATTCTTTTCATGTATACATGGGACATCAGCTAGGTAGACGTATGTTGCCATAAAACAAACTTCAATAATATAAAATAATTGGAATTGTACAGTTTGATTTCTGATCACAATGGAGATTAATTAGAAATTAAAAATAGGAAGGTTTCTTATATTCCCCAAATATGCAAAAATTAAACAATATGCTTTTTAATCATCCAAAAGTTAAAGTAGAAATCATAAGGGAAATTTGAAAATATAATGAAGTAAGTGGAAATAAAAATACATAAAAATTTGTGGGATACAGATACCTTTCTCCTATCTATCTATCTAGCTATCATCTCTTCTATCTATCGTCTATCTATAAAATCTCCTATTCGTGATACTATGCCAAAACCAACTGTGTATATTCCATGACCACAAGTTGTGATATCCAGGGTGATATCCAGTGCAGTGGCAGGGGACTCCTGTCCCACCCACCAGTTACAAAGAGGTGTTTCACTTCCAGGTGTCAGAGAAGGCAGACTGAAGAACTTGAATTTCTACTCCCATCTGGCTGTAACGAGGCAGTACCCCCTTTTCCTCTCCTGGAGTGGTGGGAGAGGGTTCTTAAAGCAGGATTTGAGTAAGATTTAGAGACTCTTAACATTTAAAAAAATGGTTCTGGAGAAATTGGACATTTATAGGCCAAAAAATGAAGCTTGTCTTATTTCATACCTTATAAAATTAACTCAAAATGGATCATATATTCACATGTAAAGTTACAAGATTTTTAAAAGATAACATAGGAGAAAATTTGGGGGACCTAGGGCTTGGTCAAAAGTTCTTAGATACAGGGGCGCCTGGGTGGCTCAGTGGGTTAAGCCGCTGCCTTCGGCTCAGGTCATGATCTCAGGGTCCTGGGATCGAGTCCTGCATCGGGCTCTCCACTCAGCGGGGAGCCTGCTTCCCTCTCTCTCTCTCTGCCTGCCTCTCTGTCTACTTGTTATCTCTCTCTGTCAAATAAAAAAAAAAAAAAATTAAAAAAAAAAAAAGTTCTTAGATACAGCACTAAGAACCTGATCCATAATAAAAACAATCAATAAATTGAACTCCATAAAAGTAAAAACTCTCTGTAAAAATATGTCTTTTTGACCTTGTCAAGAAGATTAAAAAAAAACTATAGAAAGGGAAAAATATTTGCAAACTACATATTATACAAAGAACTAGTATTTAAAATATACAGTTGACCCTTAAACATTGGGATTAAGGGTGCCAATACTTCACACAGTGAAACAAAATCCATGAATAACTTCTGACTGACCCAAACCTTAACCAGGTTTGACTGGAGGAAGCCTTACTGATAACATAAACAGTTGATCAACCCATATCTTGCATGTTATATGTATAATATACTGTCTTTTACAATATAGTAAGCTGGAGAAAAGAAACTGTTATTTAAAAAGTAATAAGGAAAAAAAATGAATAGTAATAATAGTAACAAGGAAATAAAATAAATAGAAAATAGAAATAAATAAGTAGAAAATGGATAGAAAATAAAATAAATAGAAAATAATAATAGAAAATAATAAGGAAGAAAAAACACATTTACAGTGCTGTAACTATAAAAAATGCACAGACAAGTGGACCTGTGCAGTTCAAACCCATGTTATTCAAGCGTCAACTATATTTAAAAAAAAAAACCCAAATTCTCAATATACAACCATAAGAAAGCCAACACTTCCATTAGAAAATGGATAAAAGCCATAAATAGACATTTCACTGAAAAATCTGTACAAATGGAAAATCACATAAAAAGACGTTCAGTAACATGAACCTCAAGGAAATGCAAATGAAAAGTATAATGAGAAACTATGACACATGTATCAAAACAGCTACAATACAAATTAGTGACAATATTAAATGCTGGTGAGGATCCAGAGAAACCAGAATCAATAAGACCATTTCCAGGCAGAAAGTTGAAAGTGTCAGTTTCTTTTGGCTGTGCAGGATACGGTGTGGGAAGAGAGAGAAGGGGTAAGAAAAGAATTGTTCAGTTTGCAAGACAAATTTAAGTGGCTGTGGGGAAACCAGGACTTTATATGCTGGAAAACAAACCACATCTTAATTCCAGTCCTTCAAGCCAGTAAATTATTTTCCAAGTAAATATCAGTCTCAGGATAAAGATCAAGTCAAGAGTGTGGCCATAGGATCCTTAGATAAGACCTCTGAATTTTGTGTTGGTTGCTATTAGACCTTCTCAGCCAGACAAAAGGGTTTTAAGTTGCCAAAAATAGTGAGAAGCCTATCTAGAAAAGAATTCTGAATGTGGCTCTATAGCATAAAGCAGACCAGAATTAGATAAACTGGAAACTCACAAAGTCTTTATGAGAGTTGTATTGATGAAAGCACGCCCACTAGGATTGAAAGGTACTGTGGCTCTATAGCATAAAGCAGACCACAATTAGATAAACTGGAAACTCACAAAGTCTTTATGAGAGTTGTATTGATGAAAGCACTGCCCACTAGGATTGAAAGGTACTGTGGCTCTATAGCATAAAGCAGAACAGAATTAGATAAACTGGAAACTCACAAAGTCTTTATGAGAGTTGTATTGATGAAAGCACTGCCCACTAGGTTGAAAAATACTATACATTAATGAAAACTAATTGTGGCTACATACATTTGTCACATAGGTAATGACCAATTGGGTTTATCCTTAGAATGCAAGGTTGATTTGATGTTGGATAACTGAATAAGGTAATTCACCACATTAACAGATCAAAGGTGAAAAAAAAAAGCCCATAATTTTTTTTTTAAGCTGAAGGACTTTTGGCAAAATTAAAAATTCAATCTTGTGTTTATAGCAGCATTATCAACAAAAATCGAACTATGGAAAGAGCCCAAAAGTCCATCAGCTAAGGAGTGGATAAAGGTGTGGTAAACACACACACATGTGTGAACGCACATGCACACACACACACACACACAGGAATATTACTCAGCCATCAAAAAGAATGGAATCTTGCCATTTGGAACAATGGAGTTGGAATTGGAATTGGAATTGGAGTTGGAATTGGAATTGGAATTTCACACTAAGTGAAATAAGTCAGAGAAAGACAGATACCATATGATTTCACTCATATGTGGAGTTTAAGAAACAAAACAGATAAACATGGGGGAAGGGAGAGAGGAGAGAGGGAAACAAACCATGAGAGACTCAACAATAGAGAACAACTAAGAGTTGATAGAGGGAGTTGGGTGGAGAATGGGTTTGATGGGTCATGGGTAATAAAGAGGGCCCGTGTTGTGATGAGCACTGGGTGTTGTACATAATTGATGAATCGCTGAATTCTACTCAATATTGATATAACCAATATGATATAACCAATATAACCAATATTGCAACACATGTTAAATAACTAAAATTTACATTTAAAAAGTTTTTAAAAAAGTAATCATGATTAAAACCTAACAAATTATGAATAGGAAGACTCTTCCTTAACCTAATAAAGAAAACTTAATATATTTTAAAAGTTCACAACAACATAATTAACAGTAAATGTTGAAAGCATTCTCTTTAAAGTCAGAAGCTAGATATAGATGTCAGCTATCATCACTTCCATAATCATATTAGTTGTCTTAACAATTGTAAGATAAGAAAAGACTATATAAGAATTTGAAAGAAACTATCATTTTCAGATGTTATTTTTGCCTATGAAAAAATATCAAATTGTCTACAGATAACATTTTAACATTAGTAAGAGCATTTAGCAAATTTATGGGATACAAAGTCAATGTTTAAGCCAACTGCATTCCTATGTACCAGCAACAGCTCAGTATTTACTGTTTAGAGGAGATATATATATATATATATATATATATATATATATATATATATATATTAGGGGACTTAGAGAAGAATGCTCATAGTATCCCTGTTTATAATAGCAAAAAAACTGGAAACAACTTAATAGTTATCAGTAGTGAAATAGATCTGTAAACAAGGATATGTTCATGCAACAGAATACTAGATACCAATAAAAACTAACTGTGGCTACATAGCAAGGGCAGTCCTGAGAGGAAAATATATAGTTATACAAGCCTTTCTCAAGAAACAAGAAAGGTCTCAAATACACAATGTAACCCTACACTTAGGGGAGCTGGAAAAAGAACAACAAAGAAAGCCTAAACCCAGCAGGAGAAGAGAAATAATAAAGATCAGAGCAGAAATCAATGAAATAGAAGCCAAAAACCCCAATAGAACAAATTAATAAAACTAGAAGCTGGTTCTTTGAAAGAATTAATAAGATTGATAAAGCCATGGCCAGACTTATCAAAAAGAAAAGAGAAAGGACCCAAATAGATAAAATCATGAATGAAAGAGGAGAGATCATAACCAACACCGAAGATATACAAACAATTATGAGAACATATTATGAGCAACTATTCGCCAGCAAATTTGACAATCTGGAAGAAATGGATGCATTCCTAGAGACATATAAACTACTACAACTGAACCAGAAAGAAGTAGAAAATCTGAACAGACCCATAACCAGTAAGGAGATTGAAGCAGTCATCAAAAATCTCCCAACAAACAAGAGCCCAGGGCCAGACGGCTTCCCAGCGGAATTCTACCAAATATTTAAAAATTAATTCCTATTCTCCTGAAACTGTTCCAAAAAATAGAAATGGAAAGAAAACTTCCAAACTCATTTTATGAGGCCAGCATTACTTTGATCCCAAAGTAATGACAAAGATGACAAAGATCCCATCAAAAAAGAGAATTACAGACCAATATCCTTGATGAACACAAATGCGAAAATTCTCACCAAAATACCTGCCAATAGGATCCAACAGTACATTTAAAGGATTATTCACCATGACCAAGTGGGATTTATCCCAGGACTGCAAGGTTGGTTCAACATCCACAAATCAATCAATGTGATACAATACATTAATAAAACAAAGAACAAGAACCATATGATACTCTCAATAGATGCTGAAAAAGCATTTGACAAAGTACAGCATCCTTTCCTGATCAAAACTCTTCCAAGTGTAGGGATAGAGGATACATACCTCAATATCATCAAAGCCATCTATGAAAGACCCACAGCAAATACCATTCTCACTGGAGAAAAACTGAGAGCTTTTCTGCTAAGGTCAGGAACACAGCAGGGATGTCCATTATCACCACTGCTATTCAACATAGTACTAGAAGTCCTAGCTCAGCAATCAGACAACAAAAAGAAATGAAAGTCATCCAAATCGGCAAAGAAGAAGTCAAACTATCACTCTTTGCAGATGGTATGATACTTTATGTGGAAAACCCAAAAGACTCCACTCCAAATCTGCTAGAACTTGTATAGGAATTCAGTAAAGTATCAAGATATAAAATCAATGCACAGAAACCAGTTGCATTTCTATACACCAACAATAATACAGAAGAAAGAGAAATTAAGGAGTCAATCCCATTTACAATTGCACCCAAAATCATAAGATACCTAGGAATAAACCTAACCAAAGAGACAAAGAATCTGTACTCAAAAAACTATAAGGTACTCATGAAAGAAATTGAGGAAGACACAAAGAAATGGAAAAATGTTCCATGCTCATGGATCGGAAGAACAAATATTGTGAAAATGTCTATGCCACCTAAAGCAATCTACATGTTTAATGCAATCCCTATCAAAATACCATCCATTCTTTTCAAAGAAATGGAATAAATAATCCTAAAATATATATGGAACCAGAAAAGACCTAAAATAACCAGAAGAATATTGAAAAAGAAAGCCAAAGTTGGTGGCATCACTATTCCAGACTTCAAGCTCTATTACAAAGCTGTCATCATCAAGACAGTATGGTACTGGCACAAAAACAGACACATGGATCACTGGAACAGAATAGAGAGCCCAGAAATAGACCCTCAATTCTATGGTCAACTAATCTTCGACAGAGAAGGAAAGAATGTCCAATGGAAAAAAGACATCTTCTTCAACAAATGGTGTTGGGAAAATTGGACAGCCCATGCAGAAAAATGAAATTGGACCATTTCCTTACACCACACACAATAATAGACTCAAAATGGATGAAGGACCTCAATGTGAGAAAGGAATCCATCAATATCCTTGAGGAGAACACAGGCAACAACCTCTTCAACCTCAGCCACAGCAACTTCTTCCTAGGAACATCGCCAAAGGCAAGGGAAGCAAGGGCAAAAATGAACTATTGGGAGTTTATCAAGATCAAAAGCTTCTGCACAGCAAAGGAAACAGTCATCAAAACCAAAAGACAACTGACAGAATGGGAGAAGATATTTGCAAATGACATATCAGATAAAGGGCTGGTTTCCAAAATCTATAAAGAGCTTAGCAAACTCAATACCCAAAGAACAAATAATCCAATCAAGAAATGGGCAGAGGACATGAACAGACATTTCTGCAAAGAAGACATCCAGATGGCCAACAGACACATGAAAAAGTGCTCCACATCACTCAGCATCAGGGAAATACAAATCAAAACCACAATGAGATACCACCTCACAGCAGTCAGAATGGCTAAAATTAACAAGTCAGGAGATGACAGATGCTGGCGAGGATGTGGAGAAAAGGGAACACTCCTACACTGTTGGTGGGAATGCAAGCTGGTGCAACCACTCTGGAAAACAGCATAGAGTTTCCTCAAAAAGTTGAAAATAGAGCTACCCTACGACCCAGCAATTGCACTACTGGGTATTTACCCTAAAGATACAAATGTAGTGATCCGAAGGGGCATGTGCCCCCGAATGTTTATAGCAGCAATGTCCATAATAGCCAAACTATGGAAAGAACCTAGATGTCCATCCACAGATGAATGGATAAAGAAGATGTGGTATATATATACAATGGAATACTATGCAGCCATCCAAAGAAATGAAATCTTGCCATTTGTGATGACATGGATGGAACTAGAGGGTATCATGCTTAGCGAAATAAGTCCATCAAAGAAAGACAATGATCATATGATCTCCCTGATATGAGGAAGTTGAGAGGCAACATGGGGGCTTGGGGGGTAAGAAAAGAATAAATGAAACAAGATGGGATCGGGAGGGAGACAAACCATAAGACAGACTCACAAAACAAACTGAGGGTTGCCGGGGGGAGGGGGTTAGGGAGAGGGTGGTTGGGTTATGGACATTGGGGAGGGTATGTGCTATGGTGAGTGCTGTGAAGTGTGTAAACATGGCGATTCACAGACCTGTACCCCTGAGGCTAATAATACATTATATGTTAATAAAAATTTAAAAAAATAAAAATAAAAAAAAGAAAGAAAGAAACCTAACTGTGGCTACATTCATGAATATAGATAGTTCTCAAAAAAACAAAAGGTGGAGTAGAAAAAATACCATTTCTCAGAATAATAATACTCTATTATTCCATTATTCTAATTTACATAAAATTTAAAACCAAGCCAACCACAAAATTATATAGTTTTGTGCTGCATATATATGTGATAAATTTTTAAGTGAAAACCAAGGGCTGATTAATAAAACATACAGAGGGGATCAGAAAGGGACACTCAGAGGGACTTCAGAGGTATAGCAACTGTCTATTTCTTAGGCTGGGTAGTGGCTTCACAGATGTTCAAGGATTATTCTTATTGTTTTTATTTTTTAATTTTAATTCCAGTATAGTTAACAGACAGTGTTATATTAGTTTTGAGCATACAATGTAGTGGTTTAACACTTCCACACATTACCTGGTGCTTATCAGAACAAGTGCACACTCCTTAACCCCCATGTGTGTCATTTTATGCTCTTTCCTCTATGATACATTGAACAGTAAAAAAAAAAAAAAAGTTTTAATAGCTATGTAGTTCATGGGACCCTCCCATTATGAAACCTTCCCTAAACCAACTTCCCCAAAGGAACAGGTGAGTCCCTGTCTCATCTGTGTCCCCTACAGATTCACCTCTTTTAAAATGTGTGACTAATTATCTATCATGGTGTATATGTTGGTGTATATGTTGGTGTTGCCACCTAAATGGTGAGCTCCTTGAAGGCAAAGATTATTTTTCTTAATCATCTTAGTATCCTTAGCACTTAGCACAAGGTCTAGTTCATAGCATGTGCACCTAGAGTCTGTTTTGGGGGAATGAGGACATTAGTTGTTGCTGAAAGTTGTAAGCTGTACTCATCCATGTGCACACATGTACGACTTATTTTTCTTTCAAATTAGTCCTATATCAGAGTCTAACAGTATTTTCAAACTTTGTTTTCATCCTAAACTCTCTCTCTCTCTCTTTTTTTTAAATTCAGAGCTCTAGTAGCTTTGGGGTGTGTGTCTGTGTGTGTATGTGTGTATGTGTGTGTGTCTGTCTGTACTGGGAGAGGAGACTAGAGAGGGTGGGGAACGGAAAGGAGAAAGGGAAGAAGAGGGGAAGGTGGAGATCTTCAAAGGCAAGTAATCCCCTCCTAAAGATTAAGAGCTGGTCCCAGCAAAGCTGGTTATAGGTAATGTTAAACAGAGTCATGGGATCCCCACCCAGAAATTCATCTTTCAGCCCTTTTCTCCCTGTTCCGCACTCTATCCCTGCTCCCTGCCCTCCTCTCTTGGCTGTGATTTCACTTTCAAAAGGTTGACTTGTAAATTTCCTTTTAGATGTTAGTTGAGGTCTAATACATTCGATCCCTCATGAACATTTGCTTTTCATCAGAGGACCTCTTAAGGCAGAAAACCCTGCAAGAACTCAAGGAATGGACTCTCCTAAGTGCTATTTTAGGCACAGAACATGCAGATGCAACATTTCACCTAAAGTTATCTACATTCCTGATTTCTGCCCACCTTCCTACAAAGCAAGTACTCCTTATGGTGCTGAAAAGTGTCCGTTTCTTCAGAGTGTGGTCCGCCTGAAGCTCTTTTCATTCCTATGCATGACCTATGTGCTGGGGTTGCTGGGGCCCTCTCTATGGGGTCCATAAGATATAGGAGAGGAGAAAGTTTGAGAATGTATCTCCAGAGAATCAAGCCCGGCAAGAAACTCTTACTGCCTCTTTTAACAGGACTTGGGGTTTTTTGCTTTTCTTTTTTTTAATCTTCAGGGATTCAATAGTCATCATAGACTGTACAGAAAGGAATTATAGAGTCTTGCTCACTGGTGGGAGGAGGAAGGTAGCTTTTTCTGTGATGTGCCTACATCCGACTCTGTGATGGACCCTTTAAATGTTTCATTTCTAGTCATTAGAACAAGCTACCAAGACTTCCTCCCATTTTGCAGATGAGGAAACTGAGAATCCGGGGGCCTAATTACTTGCCCAGAATTCCACACTTGGGTGGTCTCCAGACTTTTATGGCTGCAAACCCTGTCAATAAGAAGGTTTTTGAACACATGTGGGTCTCCATTCATGTCCGTTTACTTACCATAAAACATAAATTAGTCCCATGGTCATTAGGTAATATCTCCAGGCACAGAATATGGCTAGAGCAGTTTACTGTGAATAATAGTGGATGTAAATCCACATTTCATAGAGTCTTCTCAATAATTTTTCATACTCTTTTTTTCCTTTTTTTTTGGCCAATAGCTTGTCAGATGCGATTAGATCAACATTATTTTTACCTCATCATATGGTTGACAAAGAGCTTGTACCAGGATTGGGAGAAGTTTCGCCTGTCATTTTTCATGTCAACTTGCGGTTTAAGCTACGATTTCTAATTGTACTTTTGTGAGAGTAATTGGGTTCAACCCCGATGATATTACCTGGGAGTTCGCTGCACGAGGCGAAGGTAAGCTGTGGTGAGCGAACACGCCTCACCCCATGTCTGGAGTCACAGTGGCCCTTGGCCACACAGACCAGGGCAGAGGGAGGGAGTGAAACCTTCACCGCACATTAGAAAGCTTAACTTCCTTCTTTTGTTTAGATTTTAGAAGCGTGTGAATAGTTCTAAAAGCTTCCAGCATTTCAGTGACTCATCTTTTCCCCTCTCCTCTGAGCCCCGTGGAAGAGGCAGGTTACGCAGTGGTGCTAAGATCCCAGTGTGTTTCTCTGTCTCTCTCCAAACCCTGTGCCCCTTCCGTGGGAGACCACCTTGGCGCCAGTGTTGTTTTTCACTTGAGTTTAGAACATAACCAGTCGGGATCAATAGCCAAGTCTCATCTGAACTATTTGTCTTTCTCTTTCTCTTCCCTTCTGTATTTTGCTTCCTGTCCAAATGGAACCCATGGCCTTGAATTTGTGATAAAAGATCTTCTCTGGGGTGCAGAATGAGAAGCTTTTAGGTCTTTTTTTCTGGAAAGTATCTGTATCTTACTTGACTTTATCCCCACCTATTTCCCTGATTCTGAGGAGCTCAATAAATGTTTGTTGAATAAATGAAGGAAGGAAGGAAGGGAGGAAGGAAGGAAGGAAGGAAGGAAGGAAGGAAGGAAGGAAGGAAGGAAGTAGGGAAGAAATGAATGAGGTTTGGGGGATGCCTGAGATGGTTGGAAGAGAGGCACGTTGAGAAATGATGAGGGTGGCGGGACTTGGATACAGAATAAGGGGTCTTAGAAGTCCTGCGGCACCCACCTTTGAGAATTAAATGACATCTAACCTTGGTCAGCGTTTGGAAGGACACTTTTTGTTCAAAAAAGAAAAACGTTACCGTACACTGTGATAAGACCATTTCCTTTCTCACGGCGTCTCCTTTAATGTCAGGTCTGAAATATGAAGTCATTAGGGGATATTAAAACAGTGCTGACAAACTAATTAACAAAAGACATTACGCCGGATGGGCTCAATTTATCCTTTTTAATGGTTCTTATAAATGGGTGCCGCCAATTAAAATTAATAAAGATTTACCAGCGATTGCCCGGTGTACATTGCTAAGAA
Source organism: Lontra canadensis (assembly GCF_010015895.1). Lineage (NCBI taxonomy): Eukaryota > Metazoa > Chordata > Mammalia > Carnivora > Mustelidae > Lontra > Lontra canadensis. The sequence goes on along the minus strand of NW_022631167.1, from coordinate 759,452 downwards.
GCGCTGCTGAAGGTCGGCTTAAAGTCAGCTTTGGTGAAGCTGTAAGTTCGTTCTGGAGCTGCATGTCCTATGGAGTCCCCTGCTTTTTGTCTTGCCCTGGCTGTCTCTCCTCCAGCTCCTTTCCCTGGCCTTTCTGTCTTCCGCTCTGAGCTCTTAGTGCATCTCTCCCACCCCACTGGCCACTCCAACCCATCCTGGGCTGCCTGAGATGGCCCCAAATTAAATACATGGAGGGAAGGGCAATGTGCTGTATCTGGTCCTACACCAGCTGGTCTGATTTGTCACCGTTTGCATCCAGGCCCTTCCGCTGTCACTTCCAGAAAGAGCCTTTGGGTTTGTTTAACAGAGCCATTCCTTGAAATCCCCCCAACCTGGGCTGCCTTGAAGCCTTCTTGGTGTCTTTGGTGTCCTGGGACAGTGCAGTATGGGTGCACTGATGCCCACAGAGGTGACCCCAAACTTGACGTGTTCAGTAGGGGCCCAGCAAGAGTGGGCATGGTCACTAGTCCGAGAATCCCATGGTCACTCATTGTCGTTGTTGTTGTTTTAAATCAAGTGCAATTTCCTTTTATTACACATAAGACAGCACCTTATTGAACTCTCTCTTAAAGCAAGGGATACCTGTGATGTCCATGCAGGCTGTGCCCCTCTCTGAAGCTCTGGCCTCCTAATCACTTCTCTGGCTTGAGGCTGAACAACTGCTCTGCTGAAACTCTTTTGACCATGAGACGAAGCCTCTTCTAACCCACAGGGAGACTGGCCTGGCTCCACTCATCAACCTTCCGCAGGGATGACTCCCCTTTATAATGAGGCATTCAACCATTGAGGCCAGTGAGCTCCTGGAGATCTTCCCTGGCTGGGAGGGTGCAAGGGTAAGTGGGGCTGCATTTTCACCCCCCTGTCCCCATGGCTGGATATGGTGGTAGTAGCAGGAGCTGGGGATAAGATAGAAGGGGAGGGTCCAAAGAAGAGGCCAGGTCTTGGAGGCAGTCGTCCCGGCACGTCGCACTGCCGTATGGAGGATATGCAGGTACAAGACCTCTGTTAAAGCTCCACGGAGGTGTGTCAGAGGGCTAGAGGTGGTAAGGAAATTCCATTAGGGCATACGCCAATGGGTTGGAGTTCCCAGGAGCCTGAAGTGTGGTTCTCCATCCTACCAGGATGTTATTTGGATGGCCCATGGTCCCTTCTCCCTGTGGGCTGGACTTCATCCCTGTTGGCTTGAAGTGTCCAGCGTGGAAGTCACGGAGGTTTGCATACTAGGTGCTGATTTCACCTCCAGAAGGCTACCGTTAATGCTGCTTCCCTGGCTCTCTTGCTGATCTCCAGGAGCTCAGAAGAATTTATCAGATAGACCATGTGGCACTTAGTATCTGGGTGTATCCTTGAAGAAAAGGACAGGCATGGTAAGAGGGTGCAAGTGAGGCAGGAGGGAGCATGAGTCTCCCAGGCTTGGAGAACAAAAGAACTAAGACCCAACTTTTCTGCTTCACAACTTATCCAGAACCTTCTCTTTTTCCCAGTGTGCCCTTACTGTGGCGTTCTGTGAATGGGTTCTCCCAAGAGTGGGGTCCAGGACCACTGGGTAGGTACTTAGATGCAGCTTCTTGAGTGAGATCTTGTTTTCTTCAGCAGGGCTGGCTCACACCCCGCTGTTGCAAACATCCTGCAATGCCCAATGTATTGAAAATATAGGGGTAACATTGCCCTAATACCTGGGCCTGTGTGGTCGGAGGGAAGTGTCATTCTTATCAGTTGTCTTTGTTATAAGAATTCAAGGAAGACACTAATCCTTTAGTCTTCCCAAGAAGGCGAGAACTGGGAAGACCTGGACTTCACTTTAAAACTCAGAGAAACAGGGTGCCTGGGTGGCTCAGTGGGTTAAGCCGCTGCCTTCGGCTCAGGTCATGATCTCAGGGTCCTGGGATCGAGTCCCGCATTGGGCTCTCTGCTCAGCAGGGAGCCTGCTTCCCTCTCTCTCTCTATCTCTCTGCCTGCCTCTCTGTCTACTTGTGATCTCTCTCTGTCAAATCAATAAATAAAAATCTTTAAAAAAAAAAAACAAAACCTCAGAGAAACAATAGTACAGTGGGAGCTGTTTTGTTCCAGGTCATTTGAGACATAAAGCCAGAGCAGGACAGCTCTTTCAAGCAAGGGTTGGACTCAAGAACAAGGGAAGACAACTCCCCCAGAAGGGGCGGGCACGTCTCTTCTCACCTTGGAGGGGCACTGAGTGGAGTTGGCCCTGGCTGCCTTGTCTGTTCCCCACTTTCCACCTAGCCTCCAACTCCTTTGTGAGAAAGGGCAACACAGACCTCCCTGTGAAGGCCATGGGGAAGGCTTCTATAGTCAATGAATTCCCGGGGAAATATGACCTCCAGAGTACCCCATTCCCTGGGAGGCATTAGCCACACTCTTAATCGTGCATTTTATTGTTTCCTTTCTAGCATCGCACAGCAAGTCACTTGTGTGACAGTACATTAGAGGCGACAGAGCAAGTTAGAATAAATAGACTCTGTCCCTTCTCAGAGCCTCCTCTATCTGATACCCGGACACAGATGCCTTCTGAAGGCCACAGGGATAAAGGGGCCACCAAACAGACTTAAAAAGATTCCAGTAGTTTCCATAAGTGCCTTTGGTGTGACTTGTGGAGTCTAAAACAGCAAGATGGAGACGTGTGGGCATTAAACATTCAAATGCTTCCAATTACCATCTAGTGACAAAGTTAAGGGACCAGTTTTATTTTTTCGCTGTGATCTCGCCCCACCCCCAAGCTGCTACAAAGGTGACTTCAGGGTTTAACGTGAGAGCAACCTATTCAGGAGGAGGCCATGGGGAACAGTTGAAAGACCCCCTGGACTTAGACCCAGAAGATAACCTTGAGATCAATAACTCCTGAATGGCTGCCAGGTGACCTGGGATAAATGGCTTCACTTTTCTGCTTTCTGATCCCCTCAGTTGCCTGTCATTTAGGAATCCTAACCCCCACGAGTGTCACAAGAGACAGCACACTGTTGCGAGACTCAGACGCGACGTCTGTTCCTGAAAGAGAGGTGTCCATAAATGTGAGAGGTTACCGGACCCTCCTTAAGGATCTCGGATCAGGAGGGAAAAGGCAGTGGGGACTGACGGGTGTGTCCTTATCTGGGGAAATTAGCTAGCACTCATTCTTCTCTAGTAGCTAACAGTCTTGTGGGTTGGGCACTTGATCCTCTTTTTACAAATGAGAAACTCAAGGTTCACTTAAGGTGTGGATTCCATGTGGTCACACAACCAAGGAATGCCAGAGCTTAGACTTAAACACGTATTCTAATTCCATAGCTCCTTCCCTTTCCACCATACTGAGCTGGCATTGAGCAATGTGCCAGAATCATTAGGCCAGCGCTCCAAGCTCAGCGCCTTCCCAGAAACAAAAAAGAGAGAGTTGACACAAACCAGAGCAGGGTCCCAGCTTCTATCACCTGTCCACAGCCTCTTGGACCCAGGTGAGGGGAGCTGTTTGGTTTGCCCATCCATCCATCTACCAATCCATGTGCCCATCCATCTTTCCAGCGGACCTTAGCGTGATAGACAAAGAATAGACTTTGGAGTCCGAAGAAGTGGGTTTCATTTCCTAAGGCAGAATTTCTCTCACCTGCATCAGAAACATCTGTAAAGTGTATGGATTCTGAGACTGACTGGATTTGATTCTGGGGTTCTAAGACTTACTGGATCTGATTTTGGGGCCTGGAGCTCAGTAATCCACATATTTACATGTATTACATGCAACTATGTACATGTACATGTAAATATGTACTTGTAAATGTACATGTACATGTACATGACATTGATGCACATGTAAGTTTAAAATCTGTGGCTCTGGAGCATTATTCTGACTTCCTCAAAGAATAGAAAATCAAACATTACTCCCGTTTGGAGGGAAGGGGTCCTCCTCCGTGAGATCTGCCTTAGTGTTTGGATTGTCCCTGACTCCCTGTGATGGGGACGGGGGGAATGCATGCTGCACTCTCTTCTTTCAACCCTTTTGTCCCAGTCATATCTTTTTCCCTTAGCCAAGAAACAATCCTCCCTGACTTGGTGACACTCAGACTCAGTCCTGCTCTGGCGGTACTTTCCCCTCTTTCCGCTGAAAGCTGACATATCTTAGAATCCTAGAGCAGGGAAGAGCCTTGGAGATTCAAACCCACTCTTCTGACAGCAGAGCCCATGCTCTTTCTGATACATAAAGCTCCCTTGCATACAGTTGGAGCTTAATAGATGCTTGAATAATGAGTCAATGACTGGTTATTTCCCCTGAGCTACTGTAGCCCCCAAATACTTGCCTAGATCAGACTCCTCACACTTACTGGGAAACCAGACAGCTCTCATGGGCATTATAATAATTCTTGGTTATAACAGTAACTAGTGCTATTAGCTTCCTTTATTGAGCACCTATGAACCGGGTGCTGTATTAGATGCTTTACGTACATTATCTCACAAGAGTCTGGAAGAGTCTGTGTGAGGATCTCCATTGTGCAGGTGAAGGAATTAAGGCTCAGAAAGCTGAGCTGACTTGTTCACAGTCACAACTAGGAGGTGGAAGAGCCAGGACTTGAAGTCCTATCTGTTAGTCTCTGAAGCTGTGTTCTATGCACTATTCCATGGTGTCCCTCTTCATGGCTTGATAAATGTTAGTCTAGCAGGTCTCCTAGGAATCATGTGGCCAGCTCAGCCTCCCTTCCTGCTGAGGCATCCTGGTCTTAGGTAGTCCACAGAAGAGCGTTGGGGAAAAGTGACAAGGACCCTGCAGCTCTAGGTACAGCCTCTGGGCTCTTCAACCAAACAATTCCATATGCACGCCCCAGTAATCCTCACAACAGTCCCAGTGCACTATTACACTTGCTCTTAGTTGTTCGGATAAGGATGCTTGTGGAAACCTTGAAGTGTAAATGAATCCCCCCCTCACCAGCATCTTACTAAAGTGCAGAGTCATTAGATCTGGGGGTGAGGGGTGTGGGATTTTGCATTTCTGAGGAGCTCTCACCGGTGCTCATGTTGCTTGTCCATGGGCCACACTTGGAGTAGCAGAGCCCTTCTAGGGTGACAGAGGCCCTGATGTGGTCACAGTCCTTTGGAGCCCCCCCCGACCTCTCTCTGTTATGCTGTATGGGAGCTTCTTCTGGGTTAGGATGGAGATGAGAGCTTAGTGGACAAGAATTAGGAAACGTAAGGAGGATTGCTTCTTCTTTTGGTGCCAGTTCCTCATTTCTCACACCATCTTGCACATTCCTTTCAGGGACACAGCAGAAAATAAATAAAAATGAGAAAAGCACATCAAAAGTGTCCAGCTCAGTACAATACATACTGGGTTCTGGCCTCTACCCTCCCGTGGGTTTTCTTTAAGGAAGCACAGATATTGAAAAAAAAAATAATGATACTCGGGGAACCTTAGTGGAAAGGAGGTTCCATTTCTTCCCCAGGACGTCTTATAGATAAACTTGAGTTTGGGTAGCATTTATTGAGCACCCACTATAATAACAACAGGGGAAATAATGAAGATTTCCTATGTGTCTGGTGCTATTTGGAACACTTTCATCTATTAATTCATTTCATCCTCCCAACAACCCTTACACGATGTAGTATTTTTCTCTTTCTTTTTTTCTTTCTTTCTCTCTCTCTCTCCTTCCTTCCTTCCTTCTTCCTTCCTCTCTCCCTGCCTCCCTCTTTCTTTCTTTCTTTTCTTTTTTTTTTTTTTTTTAACCAGTGAGGAGCCCTCCTGGCCCAAAGTCCCACAGGTCATAAGTGTCAGAGCCTGGATTCAAATCCAGGCCCCCTGACTCCAGGGTCTCAACCCCTTGGCTCTGCGACTTCCCTCCTGGGCAGGACTGTGAGGTTCAAAGGAGTACATGATGTGGAACAGGAAAGCAGGTGATTTGACCGGCTACCATGGGATTAGAGCTTTACAAGCAATACCCACCCCCGCCCTTTAATCCTTGCCCTTCCAGGTAGGAGGATTCTCCCCATTTTGGAGATGAGGGGATAGAGGAGAGCTCTAGTAATGTTTCTCATAGTTAGCTAGTGATCCAGCCAGGGTTCAAACTCAGGACTGTCTGACCCCATAGTCCACGGTCTTCCTCATTCCCCTGGAGGACTTCAAGTTACCAGATGGACATGCCATTTTGATGGGGAGGATGTCTCCATGGCCTCTCAGGGCGCACCTCCCTTCCAAGGCCCCAGGCCTCCGATGAGCCAGATGTGTGCATCTGCACCAGGAAGGGATCATGTGGTCTTCCCTGCACCTGCTGAGGGGCCCAGAGGTTTACACCAGGACTCACATTTCTGGGTGGCAGGAGAGGCAGGTGACAGCAGCTGCAATGTCACGTTCTCTATCCCCTTGTTAGCAAAAACGTGTCTGAGACTGCAGACTCTCAGTTTTCTGTGTGTGTCCACTGACGATCAGTTTAGTAGCAGTGTCAGCATTTTGTGGTCATTGGCTGTGGGATCCTGTTCCTGCCATGTGAGACATACATAGTGAGGATGTGGCCCAGGTGGACCTCTGAGTTTTACTCACTATGACTTGTTCCTTCTTTATGCCAAAGAACCGGTGGAGAGCGTTTATTAAGGTTGTTGCTCATCCAATGTGACAAAGGAAGGCTACGGAAGACAGGGCCATTTTATCCCTCTGGCAGGGGTAATGTTCAAAGACTTCATGTCTGGAGGACATGGCCATTGACCAATTGGAGTGGGCAGCAGAGGCGAACAATAGGGATAGGTGTACCCGAGGACACCAGCTGAATATCTGCCCCCACTTTGGGCTCTTGAGTTTTGCAAAGTCCTATCATAATGCTTGGGACATAGCAACAATGACGAAACAACCAAATGTTAAAGTTAATATTTTCATTAAGTGTCTAAATCCTAACATGTCATCAGCTAATTTCAAATCAGCTCTCAAATAGGCATAAATTCTATTTCATGTAGGTTCTGTCTGGCAAGCAGTGGGAAGGGGTCTCCAGAAGTGAGAGCACCTGGGGTTTGCAGAGATCCTAAAATCCCCGTGGGGGAAGGAGGGATGGTGAGAGCGAATAATCACTCTCAAGTCAAATCTCTCCTTTTGGATCCCATTCTGCTTCTGTCGTTCTTCCCTGTGGTCATCAATAGGGTGAAGGAATCCCCCACTTCCTGAGGAGGGGCGTGATGTCTGTGAGCTTAGCGAGAGGGGCACGGGCCTGTGCCAGGAGAGATCTGCATTCCTTCCCGGGGTCAGCTGTTTGTTGTTTATGCAGCCTGTATTTACTGAGCCAGGCTGCTGATAGAACTAAGCAGCTGTGTGGCCAGGAAATTCACTTGACCCATTTGAATCTCAGTTTCTCCACCCGGAAGATGAGGGGTTAGACTAGATGCCTTTTCCGGGTCATTTTAGCTGATACTGCCCAGAACTAGAATATATCCAGGGGGCTGTGGTGGAAGCCACCATGAGGTCTTCGTGTTTCCTTGGGGAACTGGGACCATCACTCTGTGCATGGCCAGCTGGGGCCAGGTCCTTAGGAGCTGCATACCCTAGAACCTGGACTTGGGGATTTCCACGTGAGGCTGGTAGACCAGCAGGAAGAGCAAAACCTCAATCTAGGGCACTGTCATGATGAGCGGTCCCTGGCCACACCTGAAAGCTCAATGCTCTGCTTTGCCAAGAGGCTGCCACATCTTCCTAGTGCCTGACCAGGGGCCTTCTCCCTTAGGAAGGTTTCTCCTTGGCCCTAAGCCTATGTTCATCCCTGAGTGGTTGCTGGGGAAGAGAAGAAGGAGGGGTATATCCCGGGAAGCCCTGCCTAGTGCTGCCACCTTGACTACATTAGGAAGTGGGCAGTGGATAATAAGATTTAAAGCATATACTTGTAATTTATAAATCCAAGGTTTCCTAAGGCTTATGAACCAAGTGAAATTTTAATAATGTACTTTAAGTCAGGATAGCCAAATATTATCATTTCAACTTGTAATCATATAAAAATTAATTTTTAAAAAGATTTTATTTATTTCACAGAGAGATCACAAGTAGGCAGAGGGGGAGGGAGAAGCAGGCTACCCGCGGAGCAGAGAGCCCGACGTGGGGCTCGATCCCAGGACCCTGGGATCACGACCTGAGCCGAAGGCAGAGGCTTTAACCCACTGAGCCACCCAAGCGCCCCCATATAAAAATTATTAATGAGACAGTTTACATTCTCTTTCTCATACTGAGTCTTTGAAACCTACAGCATATCTCAGCTGTGACTGGCCACATTTCAAGGGATCCATGCGGAGTTTGTGGCTATCTACCATCTTGGATGGTACAGCTCTATGGCATTCATGGGTAAGCTTTAGGGAGATTGTGAACCTTTTGGTTGCAAATGTCTGTTTCTGAGCACATTGTGTATTTTTTATGAGGGGTATGTAGCTTTATCCAATTTTCAGAACCATTAGTGACCCCCAAAGGATTGACAGAAAAATGTCAGATTTCTCAGAGATGAATCCCGTGATATCCAAACTTGCCATTGCTGTGCTGGGTGGAGTACCCTGCCCATAGACTTCCAAAACTCTGGCTGGCTCTTCCAGATAGCTTATCCCAATGTATGTGGGTCAGAAAGTGTGTTGCCAAATGGAGGAAGGGACAGCCCAGGGCTGATAGAAGGCAAAGAAAACCATCATAGGAGAGAGGGACAGTCTTTGCTATTTGCCAACTAGTATTATTCCTAGTATCTGTGTTTCCGGATGAACTTCCAGATCACCAAGGAAATGGAAATATTCTTGGAATTTCCAAATTCCCAGACACATGTAAAGAAAATAAAGTAGTTGGTTGAGAATTATACACAGATATGTTTTAAATGTCACCCTGCCTCTCTCAGATTCCCTCCTTCCAAACAAAGGTATCAGTTTTTGTTGTTGGTTTTTTTTTTAATTTATTTATTTACTTGAGAGAGTACACATGAGTGGGGGGAGGGACAGAAGGCGAGGGAGAAAATCTCAAACAGACTCCTCATTGAGTGTGGAACCCAATGTGGGGCTCGATCCCAGGATCCTGAGATCATGACCTGAGCCAAAATCCAGAGTTGGACGCTTACCCGACTGAGCCACCCAAGCGCCCCTAAGATATCATCTTTTGAATTATGTGAGATGCTCTGAAAATAAAGTGACTTCTGAGTGGCCTTGACTCTTTCCTCAGCCCTCCATTTATTCCTGGAACAAGTCCAATCAGAGGGTTCACTCTCTACACTTCATGACCATGAATGGGCTTTACAGTATGCCTTGGTCTACACACCTGTGAGAATTTTTCTAAAGAGAGGATTCTAAGGTTTAATCAAATTGCCAAAGAGATCATGACCCTCTGTAGGGGTCATACCACGAGTCCACATGCTGTAATCAACGGAGATTAGAGTTGAGAGTCTGGGTCTGCCTTGGGTCCTGAGTATCTCCTGGAACTCTCCCTTTGGGGACTCATTCCCCTGGAGGGGCAGGCCATCTGTGTCACCTGTGTCCTCAGAACCCAGGCTGGGCTCAAGTGAATGGCCTGCAGAGCCCCTCCCAAACCCTCACCCCAGTCCCCTGGGTCGTTGATTTTGTGCGACAGCTAAATCATAACGTAATTCTACTCTAGTAGCTCTGTGACCCACTGTATTCTCCTGTTTTCAGCTTTTGGAGTTTCTGCGTGCCTGATGTGATCTCCTGTCCAAGGCCAAAGTGTGAAGATAATGGAGTTTTTATACTGGCCCCCCATTCTAGGATGCAGGAGATGTGAGTTAGATGGAGCCTTTGAGTTCATCAAGTCCCATCCCTCCATGTGATAGGTGGGGAAACTGAGGCTGGAGTGGTAAAGTGACATACTCAAGGACACATATATGATGGCTGAGCAATCAGGACTAGAATTCAGCTCTTCCCACCACCCAATACTGCCTGTCCCCCTCCCTCAGTACCCACAACCTAACTGGCGCCCAGAATCCTCTGATGACTCAGGCGGAATCATGACTAGTTAATAACACTACAGTGTGACAAACCTGCATTCAAACTTCAGCTTGGTCATTTATGTTGTGAGACCCTAGACAAACCATGTCAACTCTGAGCCTCAGTTTGCCCAGTCTGTAAACTGGGCATAATCGGACCTACGTCCTGGGCTTAATTTAAGGACTAGAGTGGACAATGTGTTAGGGCATTTGGCATAGGGCCTAATGCATGGTAAGCGCTAAGTAGATTATAATTATTATCGAGGCTTCCCCTCTTCCTATTGTCTCAAAAACCCCTAATGCACTCGTCTACCTGATTCATCAAAATGTACCTGTCCTGAGTTCTACTGAGGCAAGACATTGCTAGGAGACTGACTAGCTGATTAGCACTCGGGGCCTATGGACTTGCTTGTTGTGCTTTTTCACCAGAGTGTGGCTTTGAGCAGGACTCACATCAGCCTTGTTGGCCACTATCTGTATCCAGAGACCAGCTCAGTGTCTGGCATAGAGTAGATACTGAAAGAGTGTCAAAGGAACAAGTATTTAGCTAGTGACCTTCAGTGCTGTAGGAGGCTGAATAATGGCCCCCAAAAATGTCAGGTTCTAATCCCTGGAGCCTGTATGTGTTACTGCATAAAAGACAGTCTTTGCAGGTATGATTAAGTTAAAGATCTTAAGATGGGGAGATTATCCTGGATTATCTGGGTTGGTCCTAAAGGTACTCACGTGTATTCTCACAAGAGGGGGCAGAAGGAGACTTGACTATGCACATAGAGGAAAAGGCTATGTGAAGACAGCCGAGAGAAATGTAAAGATGCTGTCCTGTAAGTAATGGAGTGATGTGCCCACCAGCTAAGCAATGCTGGCAGCCGTCAGAGTCTGGATTCTCTCATTGAGTTCCTGGAGAAAGTGGGGGCCCGCTGACACCTCAATTTTGGACTTCTGGTTTCCAAAACAGGGAGAAAAATTAATTTCTGTTGTTTTAAGCCACCAGGCTGAGATGGTTTGTTACATCAGCCATAGAAAACTAATACAAGTGTTTTTAACTAAAGAAGTTAGTAAAATGGGAGTTTTAGGGACCAGAAAGTTACATTTTTCAAGGGTGGAACCAAGGAAGCTCAATATTCTCTAATTACGTTTCCATTCTTTTCTCTATCAATAGTGCCCTCGTGAAGCCACCGACAAAGTCTGAGGATGTGCCGAGATAAGCATGCAGGGGGTGGGAGGTTAAAGTGGGTTTTCCTCTTGCATCAAAGGGACGAGAAAGAACAGATGACTTGTTGACAAAGGTGGGGAGAAGGGGCACAATGATTAAGAAAGCTGAGCTGCGTGAATTCATTCATTTATTCAACAGATTTTATTGAGTGCCTCCTACGTGCCAGGTACAATTCCAGGCACTGAGGATGCAGCAGTGAATGGGGGGTGGTTGGAAATCCTTGGTTACATGGAGCTTACACCCTAGTTGGGTGTAGTTGGAGAAGACATGCACACACAAACACCATGACTGTCCACCTGTGATGATGATGCTCAGATGGGCAACCCGGACAGCAGCAATCTTCCTTTTTTTTTTTTTTTTTTTTTAACTTAAAAAAATTAACATATAATGTATTATTAGCCGCAGGGGTACAGGTCTGTGAATTGCCAGGTTTACACACTTCACAGCACTCACCATAGCACATACCCTCCCCAATGTCCATAACCCCCCTCCCCCCCTCCCCCCAGCAGCCCTTGGTTTGTTTTGTGAGATTAAGAGTCTCTAATGGTTTGTCTCCCATCTTGTTTCATTTATTCTTTTCCTACCCCCAAACCCCCCACGTTGCCTCTCAACTTCCTCATATCAGGGAGATCATATGATCATTGTCTCTCTCTGATTGACTTATTTCGCTCAGCATAATACCCTCTAGTTCCATCCACGTTGTCGCAAATGGCAAGATTTCATTTCTTTTGATGGCTGCATAGTATTCCATTGTGTATATACACCACATCTTCTTTATCTATTCATCTGTGGATGGACATCTAGGTTCTTTCCAAAGTTTGGCTATTGTGGACATTGAGCAGCAATTTTCTTTATGACATCTACTGCTGACACCAAAGCTTCATTCACTGACAAGGCATGAGCAATTTTTCACCGATGGTCAGCAGTCTCTCCAGGTGGCTGTTTTCTACAGCACTGCCTGCCCACCAGCACCCTGAAGGCATCCTCCTGCATGTAAACACTGTAGCCCTCTCCCTTCTCTCTTACTTTCTCTCTCTTGCTTCTCTGTTTCTTACCCTGCCCCATGCAGAATCACTATTTGTAATCTTGTTTCTAGAACCCGTGATGAAATTAGAGAAAATGGAGGCAAAGAAAACATACCCTCACTTTTAAAAATGAGGGACAGAAACAAGGAGACTTTCAGGGTTAAAGGATTTCTTTCCCAACTGGCATTTCAGAATCTGTGATATATGTTACATTTGAAGCTACCAGGGAAAGCTTCTGGAAAGAGGGGCTCTGGTTTTGTGTTTCAGATCAGTTTCTAGAAACTGACCTGAAAGATGTGAAGGGCTACTACAGCAGAGAAAATGCTCAAAGTGAGAACCGAGAAAGAGAAGTGACAAGAAGGCAGAGTCCATCCAGTCCATTGAGAAAGAACCTTCTGATTGTCAGAGGAGTCCAGTAACGGGCAGGCTTCTCAGATAGAAGGAAGGACACATGTTCATTATCACTGGAAGAGTTCGAACATGGCTGACTGGCCAGTTAGGGAAACATTAGAGAGGACAGTCAAGTTTCTGAAGGGGGCATGAACTAAATGTCTTTGAGATCTCCTCCAACTCCAAGAGTCTATGATTTTACTAAACATCCCAGAGAACAGATGCTCATTCTTTTTTTTTTTTTAAAGATTTTATTTTTTTATTTGACAGAGACCACAAGTAAGCAGAGAGGCAGGCAGAGAGAGAGGAGGAAGCAGGCTCCCCGCTAAGCAGAGAGCCCGATGTGGGGCTCGATCCCAGGACCCTGAGACCATGACCTGAGCCGAAGGCAGAGGCTTATCCCACTGAGCCACCCAGGCGCCCCCAAATGCTCATTCTTAAACTGAATGCAACATACTCGAAACCTTATGTGCCAAACAAGACAGCATTAAAATATAGTAAAAAATTGACAGAAACAATAGAGGCAGGAAACCTTACCACATCTTTCTTTGTATGAAAACAAATGAGAAAAAAACCATAATTGAGTAAATCTCTGTAAGTTCCTAAAGGCAAAAACAAAACAGAGTGCACTTTATGTTCACAATGTAGTAAACCAAGAAATCAATAATACAATTAAAAAAATAAACAGTGGACATCTTTTTGTGTTTCCAGTTGAGTAACATAACTATGTATAACTATGTCTCCCAGATGCTTTGGGATTCCAGTAACCATGTAATACAATTTGACCCCCACCTTCCTGGCCTTGACTGATTGATTTAGGATTAGGCACTTGAGCAAGATGGGACAGAAATCCTTCCCTGGGAATTTGGGATCAAGACACAGAAAGGAGCATCTTCTCCCAGATGGCTGGACTCACAGTATATAAACTTGGGAATTATCAGTGATCACCTCCTGCCATGTGAACTGAAGACAGAAGAAATAGGTTGGGGGAGATAAGAGAGAGAGAGAAATAAAGAGAGAATGGAACAGACACATAGGAGGGAACAGATTAGACCAGGAGGGAGGCTCCTGATGATTTTCCAGTCACTAATATCTGTCTATCTAAGTCTCATTTTCACTCTTTTTTTCTTTTATTATTATTTTTTTACATTTTAATTCTTTATTTAAATTGAATTTAATTAACATATACTGTATTATTCGTTTCAGAGATAGAGTTTAGTGATTTCATCAGTTGCATATGACACCCAGAACTCATTACATCAAGTGCCCTCCTTAATGCCCATCAGCCAGCTACCCCTTCCCGCCAGCCCCCCTCCCCTCCAGCAATGCTCAGCTTGTTTCCTAGAGTTGAGTCTCTTATGGTTTGTCTCCCTCTCTGATTTCATCTTGTTTTATTCTTCTCTCCCTTCCACTATGCTCCTCTGTTTTGTTTCTTAAATTCCACATATGAGGGAAATCATATGATAATTGTCTTTCTTTGGTTGACTTATTGCGCTTAGCATAATACTGTCCTTTAGGTCCACTCACATTGTTGCCAGTGGCAAGATTTCTCTTTCTTTGATGGCTGAGTAATATTCCATTGTGTGTGTATATGTGTGTGTGTACCACATCTTCTTTATCCATTCATCTGTCGATGGACATCTGGGCTTTTTCCATAGTTGGGCTGTTGTGGACATTGGGGTACAGGTGCCCCTTTGAATCACTATGTATCTTTTTTCTTTTAATATTTTTATTTATTTATTTGACAGAGAGAGATCACAAGTAGGCAGAGAGGCAGGCAGAGAGAAAGGAAGGGAAGCAGGCTCCCTGCTGAGCAGAGAGCCCGATGCGGGGCTCGATCCCGGGACCCGGGATCATGATCTGAGCCGAAGGCAGAGGCTTAACCCACTGAGCCACCCAGGCGCCCCTCACTATGTATCTTTGTTACCTTCACTCTTGCCCTTGAAATACACAAAGCTCTTCTATCCTTATAACCAGTTCTCCTCTTTTACTCAAGTCAGCTGGAGTTGTTTTCCTTATAATCAGAACGTTCTAATTCATAAAAGCAAACAAGCGAATGAGCAAAAAGAACAAACCCCAAACCACTTCAAATTTCAACACTCTTTCTAACAGAGTGAGGTAAAAATGGAAGCTTTAGAATATTTAGAAAGTTAGTACAGTGAAAACTGTACAAACAGCAAACTCAAGGCTATAGCTAAAGTTACGCTAACAGGAAAATTCATAGCTTCAATAACTTAGAGGCTCTGTAGCCAAATGGCCTAGTTAAAATCCCCTTTCTAGGGGCGCCTGGGTGGCTCAGTGGGTTAAGCCTCTGCCTTCGGCTCAGGTCATGATCCCAGGGTCCTGGGATCGAGCCCCACATCAGGCTCTCTGCTCAGCAGGGAGCCTGCTTCCCCTTCTCTCTCTGCCTGCCTCTCTGCCTACTTGTGATCTTTCTCTCTGTCAAAAAAAAAAAAAAAAAAAATCCCCTTTCTACCACCCACTAGCTTCCTACTCTTCTGTAAAGTTACCACTTCGTGCCTCAGTTTCCACATCTGAAAATGGATGTAATAACAATACTTACCTCATAGAGTCCTATCGTGAGAATTAATTGATACACGGAATATATTTCAAATAGTGCCTAACACATAATATTATTAATGCTATCCATTGATTCAAATAATAATAATAACAATAGTAATAAAGTAATATAATATGTAATGTATCACGAAGCATGCGCACTAGAGCCATCTTTAGGGATGGGCAGCACTGGGCAGCCTCAAGGGCATTTTCCCCTATAGAATAAAGGTAGTGCAACCTAGTATGTGACTGGCTGCTCCTCTCTTCACAGACAGAGCTGTTCCTGGCTTGGGCCGAGGACAGGAAAGGGCCTGGGCTGCCATCCAAGCATCTCAGTGAGAGTGTAGGAAAGATAAATACGAGGCTGTCTTGGTGTGGTGACTCTCTCTTCTCTTGACTGAGGGGTTCATGTGGTGGGAGAAGGATTTCTGGGGCTTCCAGAGGCTTGTGATGCTGGAGGTCACAGAAAGGGGACCACTGGGCCTGGAAATATGCCCTCCACCCCCTCACCACTGATATCCCAAACTCCATGATCAGAAGGCAGGTCATTCTTTGCTGACTCCTGGGTGAACCAAGCTGTGTTCTTATCTTAACAGCTGCCTCCTTATCTTTGCAGATGGAAGCTGGAGTGACTGCCAACAGCATGCATTCCTGAGGTGGTCTGATGGAGTGTGGGGCCCTAGTGAGGGTGTGGTTCCCCAAGCAGGAGGCTTCTGCTCATGGAGAAAATCTGCTAGCTGGTAAGAACAGGGTGCTGGAGAGAGTGCCTTGGTCCTGCCTGGACTGCTCAAAGGTCCATCCAATTCCCCGTGTTTTCATCCATCAACCTGGTATAGGAGGAGATGGGGCCCCACTGTCCTGGGGAGGCTCCTCTTCCTTCAGGACTCAGATGTGCTATGTTTCAAAGAGTGTTCGAATCCAGGTACATGCGGGACAGCTTGCCATGAATCCAGGGTGTTCGGTCCTTGTGGATCTCCAGGCAGCCATCCAGAGAGACTGCCACCCTATGCTCAGTGCCAGAAACTACCTCGGTCCTAAAAACTACCAATCAATAACATATTATATAGGGAGCTGAACAATCAGGGAGCTATGAAAAGACCTGCTAAGGGTGTTTGGTCTGAGCAGAGAGCCAGAATCAAGGCCCTGGGTCAGTGCATAATGGTGAGAAAAGAGAACAAGGGGCAGGGAGGTAGGAGATCGTGTCTGACCTGATGGAGGGGATCCAGCAGAACTTGGCTTTCTACAGGGTGGAGAATGGGATGTGCTTGCTTCACTTAATTACACAGTCCTTAAGTCAAGCCTACAGACCCAGTTTAAACACAGCATTCTAGGATGAGCACTGGACCAAGAGTCAAGAGATTAGTCTGGCTGAGCGACTCATTTGCTGTGGGACCTTCGATAAGGCAAGTCCCTTAACCTCTCTGTGCCTTCAGGCTTCTTCAATAGTGTTAGAAAAGTAGGATCCCCTTTGATTCCAAATCCTTGGAGTTTAAAACCAGGCACTATATTTCAGATGCAAAAAGCTAGGTTGTTACTTGAAAAAGAAGTGAAGGAGGAAGAAGAGGGAGAGAAAAATGAAGAGGAGGCAGAGTCCCTACCAGACTATAAGGTCCTTGCCTCTGCAGACACCCAGCACATGGGAGCGTGTGAGGAGTGTTGCCAATGTCCTGAAGGGGAGATTGCATAGGAAAGTCGGAGGCGTCCTCTGTTCCCGACCGTGGTGCCACAGAGCAGCACCAACATGTCACTTGAAAAATGAATGTGGACTGAAGCTCCAGTTGCCGTGAGAGCATCCAGGAATAAATAAAATACTAAGAGAGCCGGCCAGGAGAAACTTGAACATGCTCATGGAGGGTTATATTGGAGTTTCAGGTCCTTCAGGGTTTGGGATATTTTTGCCAAGTGACGAAGAGTGGAGAGGAGAGAATGTGAAGGTGGGGGAGCTCCTGCGATAGACGAAGACTCCAGGCAAGGCCCCGGCTGGGGAACAGGCCCCCTGAAACGATGATTGCCGAGGCCTCCCTTGGGAGGCACGTGGGGCAGGGCCCGCCGGGGTCCCCTGAGCAGGTGATCCTGAAGGTTCCCTTCGCCCTCTTCTCTGAAGACTGGAAATGCACTCCAGTGCGTGGTGGAGACAGAAGCTTTCTGATGAGGCATACAGTATAGGGTAGGAGCCATTCTCTGGAGTCAGAAACACCTAAGTCTGAATCCTAGCTCACCTGTGTGACCTTAGGCAAGTCCATTACCCTATGCTTAAAAAAAAAACAACAAAAACCCACCATGGTATCGGTGCAGAGACTATGTTAACGTCGAATAAGGAGTCAAAAAATAGTACTGCCCTTCCCCAACAAGGCCTGAACCAATTCTTGAATTAATAAGAGTCCTTGTAGATGTAAAGAGGAGATCATCTTTACTAGTGATAAAGGCCAGATCATAACGTGTAGCTTGAATTGACAGGATTTCCTGATCCTGAGTCCTAGGACTGACAGCTTACCTGGCCACCAGCAGCCCTGGACCTGCACCACCCCAGGAACACGCGTGGGGAGCAGGAGGGCTAGCTCCCGAAAGGAGGCAGGAGGGCAGAGGCTCTGCTGCGCATGCTCAGTTCCTCCCAACTCACCAATGGGGGATGAGTCGCCCCGAAAAGGCACAAGGGAGAGGGAGAGAGCCGGAGTGTTTTCAGCAGGGGGTGCTCTCTCCCAGGGGAAGAAACCTCAAAAGTAGGGAATCAGCTAAAAACAGATAAAATCAGGGGCTCTCTCCAACACACTCAGCCAGGACCCGGGATCTGGCAAGTGCGCAGTAAACGGCCGCTTTAGACAGTACCTTCAGCACAGCTCTGTTTGCTCGTGCTTTCGGGCGGACATTTACCAGGCCTGTGCTATGGGCCGCTGTCTGTGCCAGCGTCTGGGGAGGACGTGAGAAAGCGTTCCAGCCCGAGCCTGCCACCACTCTGCAGTGGCTCCTCAATGACACCTGCGACTTGGGCACTACACATCGGGAACTGCTGTGGGCTCCTGACGTGCATGATTGCAGGTAATCCCCAAACCCCGAGCGTTTGTTACCATGCGCGTCCTCTGCAGTTGTGACAAACCGGTGGAGGCCCCGCTCCCGGAGGCATGAGTGCAGGGTGAGACCAGAGCGCCTGATGGGAGCGCAGCAGGACCCATCTGTGTGGTATGACCAGGTTTGTCCCTCAGCCACCGCCCTCGGTGGCCCATCACACATCCCAGGCGAGAGGGCTGAAAGGTCCCCGGCAGTGGCTGTGGAGTGACGGTGGCCTCCCCATCAGCAAGGATGGCCGAAGCGTGTGTCTTCAGGACATTCTCCAAGCCGTTCGGGTGTGCCTTCGCTTCCCGGAAAGGGCCAGAAACTTGGAAGAAATAAAATTGCCGTGGGGAGGGAGTGAAAGTGAATTCGGAACTCACACAAGAGACAGAGAACCAGCTTCAAAGCAGGCCCTTCCTTAATGCGGCTCGTGCCACCTGCTTGGAGCTCCCGGAGGCCTGATGGGCTCTGGCGGTGTCCCTGTTTGGCCGTCCCTTCAGCCAGAGCTTTGGCTCCTTTCTCAGGGGCAAGGCTGTTTACCTTCCTGATGTCTCCCCTCCGACCGCCGGGAGCACTGCTATCTGTACTCCTGGGTGCCGTGTGGCCATTGCAGCTCTGTGTTTACAGGGAGGCAGTGGAGGCCTCCCCAACACCACCCCTCAGCACCCCTGGGCCCACACGGATGTCTCTCGCTGTTGCCCCACAAGGGCCCCCCCGCCTTCTTGGTTTGGCAGTGGGTGGTGGGGCTCTTAGTCCTAAAGCGGAAATGTCCGGGAAGGAATTCTTTTCAGTGTGTGGGGTTTAATGGACCTCCCTCTCCACCTGATTTTTCATAATGTTGCTAACGAGCCGGAGAGGGGAACTAACATAATTTGCCATCCGCAGTTATTAAAATCAGCAGGACCCACGCAAGAAGACACAAACCCTTTCATTATAGGAGCTTTAGATTGAAAAGACATATAAACAACAAAGATGTGGAGGAAAGGAAATTAACATTCAACTGTTCAGTCAGTGTCTTTTTTTTTAAATTTTATTTATTTGTTTGACTGAGATCACAAGTAGGCAGAGAGGCAGGCAGAGAGAGAGCGGAAAGCAGGCTCCCTGCTGAGCAGAGAGCCCAATGCGGAACTTGATCCCAGAACCCTGAGATCATGACCCGAGCCTAAGGCAGAGTCTTAACCCACTGAGCCACCCAGGCGCCCCTAGTCAGTGTCTTAAATAGGGTTTCCCAAGAAGCAACCCAGAGACAGGGTTTGGGAGCAAATGGCTTAACCGGGAGGTTATCCCAGGAAGCATGAGAAGGAGAGGGCCAGTGACACAGAGAAGGGAAGGAAGCTGGTTACCACCCTAGGTCACCCTAGTCCTGCTGGAGAACTCCGGAAACAGTGTGCACATGAGCCTCTTGAACAGCAGCTTCTGGCAGTCTTGGTTGAGGGTGTGGCATGCCTCAAGCTTGCCCTGTCATGGGAGGGCACAGCACACCTTCAGAGCCACAGAGCTCTCAGAAAAAGAGAGGCAGAGGCGAGGCCAGCTTGCTCAGAAATGGTACAGAGCCCAGGGGTGTGGCTGGGGCTCTGACCTGGCCTGCTGCCCGGGGGGGGAGCTGGTGCCTTCCACATGACTTGTCATTCGATCCTCATTATAACCTGATTGTGCAGGTGACATGGTCTACGCTACAGAGTGGGGGGAGCTGAGGTTGAGTGACTCCCAGCCAGAGCGTCATTCTTCACAACATGGGATGTTTAGCATCTTTGTCTTCCCCCAACTAAATGCCAGTGGCCTTCCGCTCTCCTCTAGTCCTCGTGACTAAGCAGCTCTCCGAATGGGCAAAATGTCCTCCTTCCCCCTCCACACTCACAGGAGTGCTGGGTGGGGAGGATCTTGTGCAAGTCCACTTCCCATTTAACTGTAGGGTCACAGTTATTGGTTAAATTGAGAAGGAGCTGGGCCGAGGTAACGTAATTCTTGAACACACTTGACTTCTGTAAAATGGACGTCTTTAAGCTGAACTCATGGTTGTGTTGAAGGATTGAATATCAACTACAGTACAGTGTCTGATATCAAGTAAGGGCTCCAAAAATGTTAGCTATATTACTGGTCGAGGGGCTCAGGAATCTTAATTCTAACCTAGTTCTTATTTCTTCCCCCCCCCCTCTTTCTCTGATTCCTGCCCCTCGCCCCGACTCCGGTTCCCTATCCATTCTCTAGGAGACATTCAGGGCAGAGGAAAGAACTGATGTTCGAGCCTCTGTCCTCAGGAAATAAAGGGGCGGTGGGTCAGGCCAGACTTCTCTGTAAACCACAGCTGGAGCAGGCCAGAGAAAGGTCAGCCAGGGGAGCCTATGTGGGTGTGTCCAGCAAGGACAGGGTTCGGGGTATGTCACGTGCACCCCAGGCCATCCATCTGCACACTCATTAACACTAACACAGAAGTGAACGTATCCTTCACCAGAGTTCACCCAGATGCCTTGTTTTCTTGGCTGCAGAGGCAGCTGCTTTTCTAAACTTCTAGTGACTTTTGGCAGCTTCTGTAATATTCAAGGCACGCTCCGGTGGCCAGGCCGTCGACGTGGGGGACTGAGGCCAGCTACCTTTTGCTTGGGTCAAGGTTATGAGCTATTATAAGCAGACTGTGAGCAGAGGAAACTCAGCCTGTTCTTTTGCTCTGGCGTCCCGTCCAGAGTCATTCCCGGCTCCACACCACCTTCCACATCCTTGGTCAAGATGAAAGAAGGAGCCGGAACAAGATTAGCATGATGGCAGTGGTGTGTGGGATGGTGGCAGCTAAGAGCGAACGAATTCGACCTCTTGACAGTGACACGCATCAAGCTCTGCAAGCAGGATTCAGCCTCAGTGATGTGTCCAGGAGACGAGGCTTCATCTGTGTTAGGCGTCCTTTCGTGTGCGTCCTAAGAGGATTTAACGTGAACCCGCCACATGGCGGGAGCTGTGAACACACCATGCCGTGCCTTCCCACAACCCTCGCTATTATTGATGTCCCCGTTTTACAGATAAAGAAGGAAACCCAGAGCCAGGGTTTGACTGCGGAGGCCACAGAGCTAGTGAGAAACACAACTGGGATTAGGTAGGATCCTTTGGACACCTACGTCTAGTCTAGGGTTTCTCAGCCTCAGACTGGTGACATTCGGGGACAGATGATCCTTCATTGTGGGGACTGTCCTGTGCATTGAGCCACATGACTTCTCCCCACTAGATGCCAGTGCACTTTCTCCACCTTCCCCAACCGCAAAACCCCCAAATGTCTCCCTCCAGACATTGTCCCGGTTGACACTGCCCTAGTTCTTTCCATGGGAAGACCTCCATTTCATGCTTCTAGAATGAGCCTGGTTGGAGGGTGACCCTCAGCCCCCAACTCTGGCAACATTTGAGGCTCAGCCTTCTGGCTTCTCTCGTCGCCTCTCCTCCCAAAAGCCTCTCAAGTGCGTCAGTCCTGTGACAAGTCCTCCATTCATTCATTCACTCGTTTGCTCAATGACTATTTCTTGAACGTTTCCTCTGCACCAGGAGACAGAGAAACAGATAATCAGAGCTACCTTCCCCAATGGAGGTAATATTCCAGTGAACAGAAAGCACTCAGTAGATGTTATAACCCTCACGCCGGCACTAACTCTTTTTATTCTCATTTTCACTTTCCCGGGGCGTGATCTGAGACACTGAGAGCTTAGATCACTTGCTGAGGAGCGAGTGGGGTTGAGTGTTAAGGCCAGGCACATGGGCTCCACACCTGCACACCTACCCTTCCAGTCCCCTGCCTTTTCAGAGCTCCACCCCTCACCCCACATCTCCTTTCCACTGTTTTGGATGTTGCCATACAGAATCCCAGTGTCTCTTCAGGTGCACAGGTAAATGTCATTTCCCCTCTTCTCCTCCCCCACACTGGCAGCCCCCCACCCAGCCCCCTGTGAACCAGACCTGATGTGTTGGTGCTGCTGTGAAGTCATGACCTTCTCATTCCTTTCCTACATCTTCATTCTCAAGTCCTGCTGCTTTTTTTTTTTTTTTTTAAGATTTTATTTATTGATTAGAGAGAAAGCACAGACAGGGAGGAGGAGCAGAGGGAGAGGGAGAAGGAGAGGAATCCCTGTTGAGCAGAGAGCCCGATGTGGGGCTCGATCCCAGGACCCTGAGATCATGACCTGACCAAAGGCAGACGCTTAACCAAACTACCCCCCCAGGCGCCCCAAGTCTGCTGGTTTTTAAGACAAATCTCTCTTCTTCTTCCCAGTGACCCTGCCAGGCAAGCCTATTTGTGTCCTCTTCTCATAAATGAGGAGATTGAGGATTGGAGAGGTCAAGTGCTTGCTCAAGGCCACTCCCCTAGTAAAGGTTCAAATGTATGCCCATCTTCTGATCACAAACTTTGCACTCTGAACAAATTGCTTCATGCAAAATGTTATATGGCTGCCACTGCCTCAAGAACCCTGACAAGGTAAGGGCCATGCCTTGGGCCGTGCCTGTATCTCTTACACAGAGTCTAGCCCTTGTGTTGGTTCAAAGGGCAGGAACCCTGGAGCCCAAGCTGCAAAGATGGAACCCAGGCCGTCTCCTGGCATTCATGCTCCGGAAGCCCACTAGAGGGCAGTGTTTTCCCCGTGAACGAGGACGCCCGTAGCTGACGCACCCTGTAACTGAGGCTCATTTGAAGTGACCAAAGAATTGGAAATCGCGGTGGTTTCCAGTCATATACACACACGCACGCTATGTTTAGAATCTTGCTGGATATTCTAAACACGGAGGAAATCTTGAGGACTGTTACTGAGGCTTTGCTAGAGAATAAACATGGTTTGTGCCCTTGTCTGACCTTTGGCATTTCCTAGCTCTGTGACCCTGAGAAGGTCTCTTCGTCTCTCTCGGTGTAGGAAGATCTGCTTGATCTCCCTCACAGACAAGGCCACCATGAGGCTAACTGCACATGCATGGAACGATAGCTAGCTTTCCAGAGATGCACTACCATAATTATGGATGTTATGAAATTAATTTAACTGTTAGTTCAGTAATTACTTTTGTACAGAAGCCTTCTGTGAAACCTTGCTACTCAGAGTGTGGTCCACGGATGGGAGCAGGATTGGCAACACCCAAGAGTTTGTTAGAAGTATAGCATGTACTTCTGAATGAGGGGTGCCTGGGTGGCTCAGTGGGTTGGGTCTCTGCCTTCGGCTCAGGTCATGGTCTCGGGGTCCTGGGATCGAGCCCTGTATTGGGCTTTTTGCTCAGCGGGGAGCCTGCTTCCCCTCTCTATATCTGCTTCTCTGCCTACTTGTGATCTCTGTCTGTCAAATAAATAAATAAAATCTTCAAAAAAAATACAGAATGTAACTCATCATAGACCACTGAACTCTGACAGCGTGCATTTTAACAAGATCCTGTGGTGATTCGTAGGCCTCCTAAGGTTTGACACTGGCTAGAAAATGAATACTTTAATGAATGAAGAAAACAGCAAGGAAAGTAACTTGAACTGGTTTGGGTGTTAATACTGAGTTAGTTCAGCTCAGTGACCCCCAGAATAGAAGTGTGCCCTATAATGAGCCTGTGGCATGCTAAGCAAATTGTTTGCAATGCTCAAAAAATGTCTCCGTATCTCAGTAACGCTTTAGGGAGCTTGACTTGAGGTTGAAATAAAGTATTTCATATTTAAGCCAGTTATGCTGCAGCAGGAAACGACCTGGCCTTTCAATGGCCTTACAACCCCAGCAGTACACGGCTCTGTTCCATCACTCTGAACCCAGGCTGGCGGGGCTGCTACCTTCCCAAACACTGTGGGGAAAGAGCTCTGCAGGGTCTTGCGCTGGGAGTAATGCGCCACACTTTGACTCACAGATCATTTGGTCCAAACTAGTCACCTGACCCCACCTGACCACGGGGCACAGGGGCAGGAAGCACAATCTTATCCTGGGCTTGCAAGGTAGGGAGCTCTAAATACTCAATCACCAGAGCTAATAATGACCCCAAAGCTCGTCCCTGAGCTGTTCGGAGCAGCAGCTCCCAGAACTGGCGGTGCAGGAGAAGTAACTGATTAAGGACAGCTTATTGAATGTCCAGATTTCAGAGCCCCTACCCCTGGGATCTTATCCAGAATCAGGAATCTGTTTTAGTAAGTGCCCTATGGGGTCCTGAGGCATCCCCGCCACAGACAAGCATTTGGAGAACACTGGCTTTGAGGCTTCTTGTCCCTTAACCCCATCTTGAATTTCTAGCACACTGTATTTATTTCCCAGGAACACCTCAACAAATTACTCTATACTGGGTGGCTCCAAACAGCAGAAACTTAATCTCTCACAGTTCTGGAAGCTGGCAGTCAACGTTTATCCTCAGGGTTGGTTCTTTCTGGAGGCTCTGGGGGGACAATCCATTCCATGCCTCTCTTCTAGCTTCTGGTAATCCTTGACAGTCCCTGGCTTATAGCCATATGATTCCAATTTCTTCTACCATCTCCATATGGCCTTCTCTGTGTGTCTGTGTGTTCTGTTATAAGGACACTTGGGTGAGCCACGATAATTTTGTTCTTTTTTTTTTTTTTTTTTTTAAGCAGGCTCCACGTCCAGGGTAGAGCACAATGTGGGGCCCGAACTCACCACCCTGAGACCAAGACCGGAGCCCAGATGAAGAGTCAGACACTTAACCAACTGAGCCACCCGGGCACTCTGATTTCATTTTTCAAATCTGTCATATTAATTCATCTGCAAAGACTCTTTATCCATATAGGGTCACTTGGGGACAACCCATCTTTGTGGGGTCCGCTGTGCAATCCACTGCAGGCCCACGTTCACACCCAACCCAGTCTTCTGCCTGTTCTCTCTGGACAGCCAAGAGTGCACTTTGCAAGCCGCACACCACAAGGGGTCAGGCTAGCCTTATTTTTCTGCAGCGAGTCCTCCTCAGCACCCAGAAGTCCTTTCAGTGTCGGGGAAACACTCAACACTCCTCCGTGAGGGTCAACCAGGGCAGGCTGTGGGGCGGGATCCCAGACCCGGCAGCCACTTTCCCTCCTTCCTGCCTCACGCGAAACAGAACTGCATGGGAGGGGAGCATGTGATGGGCAACACGTCCTTCTGTGGGTACCGCCGGCTCTGCCAGACCGCGGGGAAAGTTACCTAACATTCCAACGGCCTCAGGCCCATCTAGGACCCGGATGTTGCTGCCTTTCCCCTCCTCAGCGGTGAGGGCTCTGTTCTTGACAACTCCCAAGGTTGGAGAATTCCAGGTGGATGGTCATAAGATATTATGAGGAAACTAGGTATGGGCATTCAGGTCATCAAATGAACGCTTATTTTTATATTCTCTAAAAGATGGTAGTAATGACAGAACATTAAATAGAACACTTCAATGTCATTCGACACATCTTGAATTAGTAGTAATGGCTCCTCAACAATTATTTTCCATTTAAGCAATTCCTTTGCTCGCCAGAAACATTTTAATGCATTCAGTGGGATATTATACCTTAAGCTTGCTTGGTTTTCAAGATTATGTCCAGGAAGAAGCACATTCCTTTCTGTATGTGGTTTTTTCATCCAGGAATGATGTGTTTGAAACGTGACAACACAGAGGCCCTACGTTACTCTCCCTAAGTCCTAACCTGGAGACACCTGTGTTTTCTTGCTTGGGTGGTGGCGGGGAGGCATGTGGAAATACATCAGAAGGGACTAGAATTTGTCTCAAGCCGATTCACAGTGAAAGGGTGGGATTCCTGGGAGCGTGGAGTGTGTGGGCCTGGCCTTCCTGTTAGACTGGCCCAGTGCCTCACGCTGTCCCCTGTGGTCACCTCCCCCCGCCCCCCAGAGCTCCACCCCACAGTTAGTCATGGCCTGTGCTCCTTCTTCATCTCTTACTGTGATTTCTAACCATGGCCTCTTGTTTTTTTCACCATTTCCTTGGGTATGTGTTTGGCATTTTCTCTCTTAGAATGTAAGCTCTTGGAGGGTAGGGGTCTTGCTTGGTTTTCCCTCTGCTGTTGTCCTAGAGCCTGAAACTGAGTAGGATTTGATAAATTTTCTTTGAAACAATGAGTGTCCACCTAGAGGTGATCTTCTGGGGGACTTGCTTCCAAGACCTGTTGACGGGTTGTGTGCAGAAATGCTTTCCTTTGTACCAAGAAAATCCTCTGCTTATTGTAAACCATTTGTTTTCAATCTGTAGATTTTTCAGAGGTTTCCATATGCAGATGTGAGTTGTAATCTCCAAGAGGAGAATTTACGGTGGAATATCCTCCAAAACATTGATCTTCTGTCTTGACTGCCTTGAGGTGTTGGTCCAGGAAGGGCTTAAGGCAGTCCTGAGTGCCATCCCCCTGTCTGGTTGTGCCAGCCAGCTGTGTGCCCTGCTGGCTGGAGGTGGGCCCTTGTTACTGCCCTGTGGAAGAAAAGTGGATGACTTCCGGGCAGTGTCTTGACATCTTGTTCCCAGCCTGGAACCATCACCTCCAGGCTGTGCTTTTTCAGTGTGAGCAAGCCACATCTGTTCTTTGGGGCTTGGATTCCTCACTTCATTCATTCATTCATTCATTCATTAGGCAAATGTTTATGGAGTGCCTGCTAGATGCCTGGCACACAGCTAGGTACTGGGGGTAGAATAGTGAGCAAGGAAAGCAGTCTTGCCCTCCTGGAGCTTACAGGATAGTCAAGCAGAAAGATGTTACCAAACCACTCACAGAGAGGTATTTAAATGTGACTGTGACAGGTGCTGTGGGGGGGGGGGAGTCCCTGATGGTGTAGGTGATCTTAATGATGGAGGGTCTAACCTAGGGCAGGATGGCATACTGTGCAGAGAAGACCACCCAGAGTCGGAAGCTGAAGGATGAGCAGGGGTGAAGAAAGGAGGGAGGATTGTTCCAAGTACAGAATCTTCGTGGGCTCAGGGCTTGTGGTAAATGGGTAGAGCCAAAGGGAGGCCAGTGGGGCTGGAGTGAGGAGAGCAGGGAGGGTGGGGAGCACAGGCCAGGAACGGGCCACCCAGGGGACCATGTCAGGGGGCCTGGACTTTATCTTGAGAGCTGTGGGAAACCGTAGATCTGTCTGAGTCTTTGAGCCCAGGTGTGAGCAGCACAGAGCAGACGTGAGATTGCTTTGCATTAGAGAAGATGCCACACTGGGGAGTGGACTGGAAATGGACCAGAGTGGGAGACCACGGGCCACACAGGAGGTTGTGGTAGTGGTTCAGAGAAGACATGCTGCTCCTGGAGAATCAGCCCATGAATATCTTCTGAACACCTGCTATGTGCCAGGTGAACCAAACAGGTGAAGAACCCTGTCCTCACAGAGCTGACATTTTAGTGAGTGGGGAGACGAGCAGTAAGTGTAGTAAGGAAGGAACCTGGGATGTTGGGAAGCGTTATGTGCAAAGGAAAAAGAGAAATAAATTGACCAGAGTGAGTGAGGTTGGGAATGGGGGTAGCTGATGGCAGAGATCCTTAGGAAGTAAAAATGACAGAGTTTTATGATGGAGGTTGGTGGGGGTAAGGGCCAGAGAAGCATCAAGGTCAACTCCTAGATCTCTGGTTTGTGCTCAAGGTCAGCTCCTAGATCTCTGGTTTGTGCCAGCAAAGAAGGGTTGCCAAAGAGCGTGCTAGACCAAACGTGACTCAAGTCTCTGATCTTGGAGCCCTGTGGGCTCCATGGCAGTGTCAACAGCTGCAGGGGCATCTGTAACCTGGTCTCTGGATCCCGAAGACCACCCCGCACCGGAAGTCCCTCTCCTGGATTCCCTACACAAGGATGTGCCACGTCGCATGGGGTGGGGGCGGGTCCACACTGTGGGTAACTGGGGCTCCCGCTGCAGCTCCGTCAAACCCTCTCCCTGGGGTTGGCGGCATCTGCCCCGGCGTGTGCTTCCTGACGGAGCTCGGCAAGCGTGCAGTGCTGCCGCCTGCTGTCCTGGGCGGGCACGCTGCCAGCGTCCGCTGCGGATCCCCGCCCTTGGCCCTGGCCCAGGCCCGTCGAGTGTCCTCTGTCTCCGGAAATGACTCTGCCTTAACCCTCTAGGGAAGAGGGTATTTGTGGGGTGCATTTCTTGGGATGGCCTGGGGGCTGGGTGCCAGGGGCTTTAGGAGCTGGGGAGTCTGCACACTCCTAGGGTTCCGGGTCACTTTGACAGGGCTTCCCCCGAAGGAGGATTTCCCCAGGGGATATCCGTGACAAGAGGGATGGGGTTGGCTGACCCTACGACCGTCTGAACCATCCCTGCTGTTTCCTCCCTAGAGAAAGCCCTGGCTTCCGGTCAGGCCCCCCTGGGGCAAATGGACTAAGGAGCACAGTGCGCTGGCGCCAGATGCTTCCCACGCGCCCGAGAGCTTTCTGTGGATTGTTCCTGAAGCCTCAGAGCAACTCTATGAGGTCAGTGCTATTAGTGTCATCTTTCTCATTTTAGAGATGAGGTAATGAGGCTCGGTGAGCTTGCACAAATCGTTCAAGGTCACAGGGCGAGTGGGGCGCGGAGTGGGAGTCACACCCAGGCCAGCCCTGGCTCTGAACCCCTCTGCTCTGGCAGCTGATGGAAGGGCACGAAGGTCACCTGAGCGGGGGCCAGTGTTCAGACTCCAGCCCTGACTTGGCACTGCGTCCTGCGGCGCTTTGGAACCAGTCCATGGCTCATTCATTGGTTCACTGAATATTGACCAAGTGCCTCTTCTCCTGAGGCTGGAGGCACCATGAAGGGAGGTCTCCCAGGACGAGCTCACGCGTGGCAGCTGCGACAGACACACGGGCACACCGCCTGGGCTGCAGAGGGTCAGCTGCTTTAGGGAGCAGGGCCAAGGCAGGGGTGGCAATGACTGGAGGGGGTGGGGGTGCGGGTCTGGGAAGCTGTGGCCTTTGTGTCGGGCCTTGAGAGAAAAAGACATTTGCCAAGGCTTCCTGGGCAGATGTGACTGTGAGAACAAAGGCACGAAGATGCCTGGAGGGTCTCAGGACCTTCTGGTTGTCTCTGTAGGTGGAGTGAATTTCACAAGGTGTGACTTGGACCTGTGATTAGAACCTTCGTGAGAACCATCTGGGGTGTTTGCTGCAAGCGTTTGTTAGAATGCAGATCTCAGGGTCCATGCCAGACCCACTGAACCAGACCCTTTAGGAGGTGGGGCCCAGAAATCTGCATTTCAGCCAGTGCCTTGGGGGACTCTGGTCTGCACTGATGTTTGGCCCAGGTGAGGAGAAGCAGGGCAGCAAACAGCTCTGGGTTTATAACAAAGGTCAGCCAACTTCTTCCAGAAAGGGCCACAGAGTAAATATTTCAGGCTTTGTGAACAAAGAGGAAAACTGAGGATATTCTGTGGACACTGATAACCACTTAAAAATAGAAAAACCGGTGGTGGGTGCACTTGGCTTCTCTTAGCCTGAGTGTAGTCTTTTGGCTCCTGGTTTAGACTGTTACCCATCAGCCAAGTGGGGAAGGACCAGGGGTGGGCAGAAGGGAGGAGAGCAAAGCCAGTGCATTGTCAAGGGAGCGAGGAGTGCGTCGAGTTAGCTGTAGAGTTTTCAGAAGGGCCCAGAATGTTAAGAGATGCTTTGTTGGAATACAGGACAGACTGGACAAGAGCTTGGACAGGAAGGGTAGGGCAGAGCAAAGAATCAAGGATACCGGAATCATTGGCTCGTGCTCTTGGGTGGAGGGGATGTCATTAGCTTACGACCTGCGACAACATGTGTACACGTGGTCCCATGCTGAGCAGAAGCCCTGTGGATTGAGGGCTGAAAGGGAGGTCTTTGCATTTGACCATTCAAAGGTCATTACTTGGTGGGACTAGTTTTAGGAAAGATAGTCGGAGTCAGATGTCAATGGTTTCAAGAGGAACGGGAGAACAAAAAATGGAACAGTCAAGCCGCTGTGTCCCCATGCTCGGGCTGGCAAACCCAGTGAGTGCTCTCTCCTCAGGGGCAGAGCTTGGGGAATGTACAGTCTCTCCCAGCCCCGGACCCCAACCCTGTGGGCCACTGCACAGTGCTGGGACAACTCATCTAGGAGCTCCTTGGTGGTTGGGGGCACTGTTCTTCTCACCACATGGGTCCTCAGCACCTTCAAGATCTAGTGATTATTGATGCATGTTGTGGAAGGGGGAGGACTGTCCTTTCCCAGGAACTGTGTCCTTTTGGTACCTTGGAGTCGGCAAACGACCATATCCCACACCTAGAAGTAGATGCCCTCGTAGTTAGCATCCTTTCTGCTCTGGCTGGTACCAGTCGTGTGGCAGAAAAAAGTACTGGTCAGGAAGATGGAGACCAGGGTTGGAATCCTGACTCTGTGCCTGGCAGCCTCGTGGTTCTGAGAGGCAGTTTAACCTCTTGGAGGTCGAATGTCTCTCTCTGTGATGCCAGGGGTTGGATGGGATGACCTCCCAGGTGCATTCCAGGTTCAAATTCCTCTATTTCCCTTGACATTCTGGGGCAGATGCCTGGCGTGGACACAAACAGCTGTCATCTCCAATGTCATGTTTGGGGGTGTCCCCAGGCTCTGTCCCATATGCCGGCCCAGGTGCCCGACAGTGGGCACACCACCTGCCTCTGCACCACCCTGAGGCTTTGCCTAACTCACCTGAGCTCATCCCCCTGTGGTCTGTCATGGGGCTCCCTAACTTATCCTACCCCATCTTATGCAAACATTTTCTTTGATCACTGGGGAAATGAGGACATTAAGGACAATGTGATGGTTTCTTTTAAAGCTAATTTTTTTCCAATACAAAGAATTGTTCTTTATTTGAGGCCATTTCCTCTCTCCCTTTATTTAATTGTTTTTTTGGGGGGAGTGGGCAGGTAGAGAGAGAGAATCCCAAGCAGGCTCCATGCCCAGTGCAGAGCCCGATGTGGGGCCTGATCTCACAGCCCTGAGATCAAGACCTGAGCCAAAACCAAGAGTCAGGTGCTTAACCAACTCAGCCACCCAGGTGCTCCCATTTAATTGTTAAGATGTCCATTTTTTTATGAAATAAGGATAATGGTAGCCAGTAAGTTCTTCCCACTTATCTTACTTAAGAAAATGGATGTTTTCAATATCCATATGGGGTCCTGCCTGAGTTTTTGAGTATCTTATCGATCCACGAAATCCAAGTTTCTAGGCCTGTTTTTTTTTTT
Source organism: Lontra canadensis (assembly GCF_010015895.1). Classification (NCBI taxonomy): domain Eukaryota; kingdom Metazoa; phylum Chordata; class Mammalia; order Carnivora; family Mustelidae; genus Lontra; species Lontra canadensis. The sequence continues at coordinate 728,194 of NW_022631167.1, read as the reverse complement.
TAAGATTTTTATTTATTTATTTGACAGACAGATCACAAGTAGGCAGAGAGACAGGCAGAGAGAGAGAGAGAGGAGGAAGCAGGCTCCCCACTGAGCAGAGAGCCCTATGTGGGGCTCGATCCCAGGACCCTGGGATCATGACCTGAGCCTAAGGCAGAGGCTTTAACCCACTGAGTCACCCAGGTGCCCCTCTAGGCCTGGTTTTAACACCGAATGGGGATAATAACAGTATATACTTGCACAGGATTATCATGTAGATGGAAATACTGCAGGCAGGCACAGTTTCTGGGATATACTTGGCACTCATTAGCCACTAGCTGCCCAGCCCCCCACCCCTGCCTCTCTCAGACAGTTGAAGGACCCAGCCAGAACTTCAGAGTCTTCTTTCCCCAGGGTTGGCTGAGTATCTCACCCTTTCTGCCACTTGCTGTCTGGAATCCCCCCCTGGTTAGCTGATGAACAGAATAGGGAAATAAACACTACCGCTCATGCATCCTTTCATCCCTTCGTTCCTTTGCTAATCTCACACCTCTTTCTGTCTATCTAACGTGTTCTAGAATTGAGTACACAGCCGTGATGGGATACCAAGCTCCCATTTTGCTTGGAAGACAGACATGTTGAGCCAGCAGAAACTATATGTTGTGGTCAATGCTCTAATAAAGTCAGATGGGAAGAAGTAGAATGAGATAGATTACAGAACCCTGGATATTTCTGCGAATGGGTACTACCTCGAATTCTGAACTTCCTGGCAACTGTGGTAAAAAGGAAAAGATGTTCCTATTGTCCAATATGGTATTTCTAAACCTTCATTGTTCTTAAACAGCCATTGTGTTTTTTTTGCCTTTCCTGTAGATCTACCTAAGTTGTTAATTACTTACTTTAAAAAAAATTAGTACAATTATTTCACTTACTTAAATTAAAAAGAAAGCTTCATATTTTTATAACTGGAAAACCACCATCACTAGCTCCAGATAGAGGATAAACACATACATAATAAATGCATAATCATTAAAATAAGGAATTGTCTGCTAATATAACTTAAAATAATCTGAAGTTATTCTGTCTGCCACTTAAAATGCTCCAGCTACACTGGGGTAATAAAATGACATATATAAGGTCAATTGCAGACAAACTTCTTTCTTGGGATAAAATTCAAGGAAATATTTATTGCAAAAGACACAGAAGTTCCATTCAAATGGATGTTTCTTATGAACCCTATAAAAGTTAAGGGCATAACATTAAATCTCAACACACTGAATGCTTTTCTACAGGGAGGTGAGTCAGTAGCAAGACAAGCATGCTGTTTCTGAAGACCTAACTCAGGAGTTTGCAAACTTTTTATGTGAAAGGGACAGGTCATAAGGTCTCGGCTGTCACTCCTCTATTCTGACTTGGTATCTTAAAGCAGCCACAGAAATGTAAGCAAATGGGAGTGGGATATTTCAATAAACTTTATTCATGGACAATGGAATATGAATTTCATATAATTTTCCCATGTTACAAAATATTATTCCTTAACATTTTTTCCCCAACCATTTAAAATGTTAAAAACCTCTTCAGCTTATAGTCTTACAAAAACAGTTATGGGCTGGATTTGGCCTGAGGGCTATAGTTTGCAGACTGCTGATCTAACTGAGTCGTCAACAGGGTCTTGGAGAACTTACTAGAGCGGAGAGCTGATATGTTCTGTCCACGGTGGACGGCGTCTCAGACCAGCAGCAAGGTCGTATAAGGGGTCGGCAGCAGAGTTAGAACTAGAACCCAAATTTTTCCATTTTGAACTCCAGGCCTGTCCCCTTTCTAGATGCTGCCTCTCTGGATGGAGGAAGTGTTTACTCTGTGGTGTCAGTCTCTGTAAATAGAACCTTATGTCATCTTCCCAGCATCCTTTGCATGGTATCATGATCCCATTGTTGCAGGTAGAGAAACAGAGGTTTAGAGAGGATAGGAATTAAAATACTGCTAGATCATGGAGCCATAATTTATACCTAGATCTGTTTGGTTCCAGACAAATGGGAAGGACTTCGCTAAGGAATTGCCTTGACTTTGATAAAGAATCTTTTGCCTGTCTTCTTTCTCCTGCACCCAACCTTATCCCCCAAAAGACTGCTCTTTAATTATAAGTGACTGGCCTGTGGGGACAGAAAACATGGCCCCCGTTTTTTAGTAGCGTGTAAGTTCTGTGATGGATGAGGGCAGCGACAGAGAGCACACAGGGGAGAAAGGCTTTGTTTTCTTTCCTAGATTCCTTTTTTAAGACAATTTTATTCGGGCATAATCGACATACAAAAATGGTATGTATTTAAAGTATACAGTTGGGTGTTTTGACATATTTATACACCAATGAAATCAACCATCACCTCGATCAAGATAACTAACATATCAATTGTCCCCTCCACCAAAGTCTCCTCTTGCCCTTTTGTAATAACCCCCTTCTGCCCTTCTCCACCTTACCCGGTATCCAGACAACCACTGATGCCCTTTTTGTCACTCTAGATTAGCTTGCATGTTCTAGAATTCTACATAAGTGATAATATACATTACACATTCTTTTTTGTCTTACTCTTTCACTCAGCATAATTATTTTGTAATTCATTGTAATGAGCATGAAAAGTCCATTCTTTTTCTTTGCCAAGTAGTATTCCATTGTGTGGGTATACCAATTTGGTTATTTCCTCACTTGTTGATGACTTTTGGGTTGTTTCTAGTTTTGGGGTATTATAAATAAAGCTTCCAGGAACATTCAAGTACAAGCCTTTGTATGAACATATGTTTTCATTTCTCTTGTATAAATATCTAGGAGTAGAATGGCTGGATCATATATTAGGTATATGACTTTTTGTTAATTTGTTTTTCTTTTGGAAACTGCCAAGCTGTTTTCCAAACTAGTTGAAAATTCCATTTGCTCCGCATCTTTGCCAACATTTGATACACTAATTCCTTTAAATTTAGATATTCTAATAGGTGTGTGGTTTTTAACTTGCGTTTTCCTAATGACTAATGAGAGCTTAAGCTTCATTAATTACCATTAATGAATAACGATAGTTTAGTTTCCAACTAAAAATAATTGAACAGCTTTTCATGTGCTTACTTGCCATCTGTACATCTTTTTTGCTAGTGTCTGCTCAAACCTTTTGCTCATTTTCTCATTATTTTGAAAGGTCTTTATTCTACATACATGTTCTTTATTAGATATATGGTGACAAATATTTCCTCTCGGTCTGTTGTGTGTTTTTTCTTTCTTTTAACAGCATCTTTCAAAGACTGGCACTTTTTATTTTGACAGAGTCTAACCTACCATTGTTTTAGTGGCTCATACTTTTGGCATCTTATTTAAAAAGTCTTTGCAAACCCGAGATCCCAAAGGTTTTTCACCTGCGTCTTCCTTTAGGAGTTTCACAGATTCAGGTTTTACTTTTAGGTCTCTGATCTATTTTGAGTTTTTTGTTTGTTTTTTGTGGGTGGTGTGAGGTATGGATTGAGGTTCAGTTGTTTTCCATAGGGAATATTCAGTTGCTCCAGTACCAGTTCCAGTTGAAAAAAAACTATTCTCTGAATGGTATTTACACCTTTTTCAAAAATCAGGTGTTCATGTGTGTGGCTCTATTTATGGATTCTCTGTCCTGTTTCATTCATCTATTTGTCTATCAATGCCAATATCACACATCTTGATTACTGTAGCTTCGTGGTGAGTCTTGAAATGAGATATAGTCTTCCACCTTTATTCTTCTGAAAGACTTTCCTTCCTTCTCATCAGGAAACAAAGCTGGAGTGGATGTGGAAAGTTCTGGTTCTCCTTGTTTGCCTGGTAAGTGACTGGAGAGAATCTCTGAAAGCAATCTTCCTCTATCCTCAGCCATCTCTGCGTAGCTCCAGGGGCTGTTCTAGAGACACCCGAAATCCTAAGTTCTTTCTGTACCATAGTCCCAATCTGTCTGAACAAAGTGGCTGTCTTGTGCCTCATGAGTAGGATACCAGTGCCCAAGGAGAAGACGGTTGGTATACAGTGATCACAGGGAGGGCCCATGAGTGGCTTGGCACACGACTGCCCAGTAGGGATGCTCTGTGTTGGATTATGACAAAATGACCCAATCAGAATCTCTCTTGGGGAGTAAGGGTGTGAAATGCAGATAGAGGTGGGGTTAGCAAGCAACAGATTGCCAACTCTGAGAAAAAGCTGGTAACCTGGTCCTTTGAGGTATTCTGTCCTGAGCATGCTGGGCTTCCCATTTTTTTTTTTTTCCCTTCCCAAATGTGCTCTTTTCCCAAAAGGGCCCTGGTAAAGCCTTGGCTGTTCTCTTAGTCAAACAAGGTCAGAGTCATCATGGTCATCAATACTCCTCTACTCCCATCCACAATAAATCCCCTACTGCTGCTGTCACATTTACCTTCCATTTTTCTCCCACACCCATCCCCATCTCTCCATCTCCCTAGCTACCACTTGGTCCACGGGCCATCACCTCTGTGCTGAACTGCTTCAGCGACACCCAACGAGTCTCTCTGCCTCCTCTTTAGCCACCCTCCCATCTGTTTACCACATGTGTTTCATAGGAAAACTTGTGTAATTAAATTTATTTTCAGATAACTGTGGATTCATATGCCATTGTAGGAAATGAATATAGAGAGATCGCATGTACCCTTCACCCAGTTTTCCCCAAGAGTAACATCTTGCAGAACAACAGTACAATATCACAACCAGGGTACTGACCTTGATAGTGAGATGTAGAGGAGTTCCAGCACCATGTGGATCCCTTGTGGCATGAGTTCCCATCGACTGCTGGAACAAATCACGAACTCAGTGGTTTTAAGGAGTTTACTCTCCTAGTTCTGGAGACCAGAAGTCTGAAATCAAAGCATCAGAAGGACCCTGGTCTCTGAAGGCTCTAGGAAAGACTCTTCTCTTGCCTCTTCCAGCGTCTAGTAGCTCTCAGCGCTCCTTGGCTTGTAGCAGTAACGTGTAGCAACATGTGGCTATTGAGCTGAGCCAGAGAATGAAGCCAGCAGAGAGGGGAGCAGAGCTGACAAACCAGCTCTTGACAAGACTTTCTGAATCCTTGACCAAACTTGTGCTTGGAGAGAGAGTTTTCCATTTGGTGAGCACCACCCCACATCCCCACACCCCCAAATCCTCTTTTCTTTTCCTACTTGCAGCAAAAGAATTCTGATTAAATACAGAGAATGACCATTGCAAGTCACTTTCTCCCTAGCCCTCAGGTTCCCCATCTGTAACATGAGGAGGTTGAAATAACTAGATCGATTTAATTCTTCAAACATATATTGTGCCTTGTGTTTGTGCTTAGTGCAGAATGATGATTCACATGTAGTCATCCCCTGCAAGAATTTGGGAGCATAAACCTATCTGTAATACACCCCAAGAATGGCTTATTACTACTATGGACAAAGTGTTCTGGGACCACAGAGAATGAGCTTGATTTGGCCTTGGAGAAGGCTCCCCTGGGGAGGTGACATGGAGCCTGGGTCTTGAAAAATGAGCAGGGTTTTTCCTAGTAGAAAAAGCAGGAGAGGGCATTTTAGGTAAAGAATGTAAGCAGAACTCCAAGTTAAGAAAGCTCGTGTTGTGTTTGGGAAATAGTAGCTCATTATACCCAGAACTTAAAATACGAGAGGGAAAAGGATGGGCACCAGGGGAGGAGAGGTCAGTGGGACCTGGTTGCCATGTCTCTGAATGCTATGTTGGCAATTTGGGGCTTTATCTTGCAGGAGAAATGGAAGTGAAGGAACATGATGATCAGACTTGCATTTGGTAGGATCGCATTTGTGAGCAAGAAAGACAGATTGCTGATGGGGAGAGACTGGAGCCAGAGGGACCAGTTGGGAAGTTATTGCAGTTGTGGAGATGAAAAATGATGAGACTAAACCATGCATTCAGGGGTAATTTGCAAAGTGTTATGTGCAGGATATACTGAATTGGCATATGGTAGGTGCTCAGAAAATGTTTGTGGAATAAACATTGCTGAGTGATGAGGCACATGTTGTGGGAGAGGATGGATTGAGGATCTGAGGGTTCTGAATCAGGTGATGGGTGGAAGGGTGAAGAAGGGAGTTGGTGGAGGTGTCAGAGCCTGAAGAGAAGCCAAATCAGGACTCCAGCGACTTTAGTGAGACAATCTTTGGAGAGTGGTGGCATGGGAAACCAAACCGAAGCATACGGAGTAGTGAAGACAACAAATGTAGTGGCTACTTAGAGAGAAGAGGCAGAGAAAAGGAGAGAGAGTGGTAGCTGGGAGAATGGCACAGTAGACTTGCTGGTTTTCTTCCAAGCTCTATCCCCCACCCCCACTTCCTGCTCCCTAACAGAATCTCACTTTGGTTAAGACTCCCATCCCACCTCAATGAAACCCTTTTGACTCAGAGTCACACAGATGGATACTGATTAATCTAAGTCAATCATGATAATCCCATTCCTCTTTGCCATTGATTGATGCAAGAACAGGAACCTAAGTCCATCAGCGCGGGGCATTCCCCTGGCAACTGTTATTTATTGTCCAGGGATGGGCACTTGACCTTGTGGCGCTATCGGACTCATCAAGTGTGGCCATGGCTGCTACTGGCCACCAGATAGCCACCAGCAGAGAACCCAGTCTGAGAACGGAGAGCCGGACCCTGATCCAAATGGTGCCGGGAGACTGCCCTACATCCAGGTTTCTCGTTAATGTGAAAGAATAGATTTTATAATTATTTAAACCATGTTAGTTGAGTTTTCTGTTACATGCAGCTGAAGGCATCACTGATGAATATCTGTGGATTTTATTTTGTCTAAAATGGAGGATACTCAAGGTCAAGGGAGGGAGTTCAGAGAAGAGAAAGAAATTAAAGACACAGAACAGAGAAAAGAGCTGATGGGAGAGAGAGTCGGATGGCAGGGATTGTGTTCAAGACCACTGGTGGAGGAGCTGGCTTGAAAAAACACAGTCAAAGCCCTTCCTCAGACTGTAGAAGGGAAAGTGGTATGAAATAATGAGTAAACTTAGAGGGGGAGGAAAGTTGACAGAGGGATCTGTAAGGACCCTTACAACTTTTACTGCCTGCAAGTGCTTCCCTTCTGATCCAGGAAGTGAGTGTCTTCAGTAGACAAAACCCGACACCCCAGGTGGTACGTGCAGAGAGACAAGGACCTACTCACCCAGGAGTCATGAGAGGCATCTCCGCAGGGAGGAGGTTCTGAGTCAATCTTCCAAGGATCTGTGGACTTGGGATGGAGGGGGGTTGGGTAAAGGGTCCGTGTTGTGCTTTCATTTCTCTTATCTGTTTTAAATGCCACATCCTTGAGGAACTTACTAAAGCCACAGGGAGAGACCCGCTGGGCTGCTGCAGGGAATTCAAGGTGGGGAAAGTCACATTAGAATCAGATCCTGGAGGACCTGCTGTGCTAGGCTGGGGTTATTCCCTTGGATGGGCTTTGGGTTAAGTTTGTTCCTCAAACTTAAATGGGTAAACAGTGTCTTGTTAACACCAGTTTTGATTTAAAATTATTAATATAAAAATACCTAAATATATATAGATATAAAACTTGGTATACATGCCTTATGCTTCTATCTCTTATATGAATCATAAAACCAAACCTAATTTACAAATTAAATACAAAATGGATGGAACTAATAAAATTCTACATTAGTGGGCTAGATGATGATGTTTGCTGAAGTGAAATTGCCACTCACAGGGCAAATATGGCATTGACTATTACTGAGAGCGATGCCCTGATAAATTGGCTCTCAAGAAAAAAAGAAAGTCTGTTTCGTAGCGTTTGCTGATTCCCATGGTGTAAATATTCTTACTATGGCTCACATCATAATTGCTGTGTTTAACAACTGGCTCTCAAAATACCTGAACAGGTAACAGTTAGGTCTTGTGAGCCAGAATAAGCTTGTTCCAGGATACTATAGCTTTATAGGTATTTTTTTAAAGATTTTATTTATTTATTTGTCAGAGAGAGAGCACAAGCATGGGGAGCATCAGGCAGAGGGAGAAGCAGGCTTCCTGCTGAGCAAGGAGCCCGATGCAGGACTCGATCCCAGGACTCTGGGACCAGGACATGAGCCAAAGACAGATGCTTAACCGACTGAACCACCCAAGCACCCTGCTTTATAGGTTCTTTTGAATTCACCATGCCTGTTTTTCTGTGTGTGCTGTACTAAGTCAGTTGTCCCTCCCCTTTCTTTTCCCATTCCTATAAGGTCTGTGTTTGCTTGGGCACAGTGAGGTAGCATAATTTGATCTTTACCTTGATGAGTATATCCTTTGCATATTAAAGTAGTCACTGTTCCTTATATGTCAACCTAAGACAAAATGCAAGTATTCCTCACTATCCAAATTCATTCAGTTTCAAAATCCATACAGTGAGTTTTTATAAGGAGCACCAAGTTATTCCAAAGTATTTGGTTCTCCAGTTTTGGGTAACAAGTACTCAGAGTTCAGATAGCAAGGGGTATTAGCCCTACTTTTTTAAAATTTGGATTTTATTCTATTCCTGAGTTCAAATAGCAAATATTTAGTTAGCAAAGGATACCTGATAAACTCTTTGGCATGAAAACAGCTGTTCATTAATGTCAACATGAGTACTGAAATATCAAGATAGTATTTTGTTATGTAAGGTGGGCTTCCAGATGACTCAGGATAGGCTTACATTAACTTTTAGATAATCATTGAAGTCTAAGCACAAATTTAAGAATTTGTATCTGTTAGAAATGCTTCAGCTGTGGTAACTGAATACCCAGCCATGAGTGGCTTAAATCCTAGATCTTTATTGCTTACTTACTAAGAAGTCCTATGGTAGACAGACATCAGAAGGGTTTGCATTGTGAAAATAACTTCAGGGATCCAGGTTCTTCTATTTTTATCATCCATCCAAGAGTGTTAACTTTTTAGTCTGAAGTATATTACCTCAAGGTCATAAAACTGCTGCTGTGGCTCCAGACATTGTGTGGTCATTCACATCAAAAATAAGTGGAAAGAGACAGCTCCGGACCTACCTATCTCTGATTAAGAAAGTTAGTTTTTCTAAGATCATTCCAGCAGGTCATGATTTCCATAGCCAAAATTTGATCACATGGCCACCTCTAACTACCACAGAGATTGGGGGATATGGTGCCTGGCTTTCCAGTGCCTAGCTTTCCAGAGACCATAGAAGACTGCAAGGGGATCATAGTGGAGGCATGGGAATGACTTCTTCATGCCAATGAAGACAATCTCAGTGAACTTTGTAGAAGAACTTCAATGGGTAAGTCTGTAGAATCCTTAGCACCCAGGGACCCAAGCTTGAGAATCTGGCTGAGGCAACTACTCACAGTCCCAGTCACTAGTGCTTGGAAAGCATTTACTAGTACAGAACATATAGTAAATACTCTGGGGGAGGGGAGGACCGGGGAGGGACACACACGCACATACACACACAGCCCCTGCCTTTGCAGGACTTAGCTAGGGGCTTGCTAGCATATCACTGTGTTGCACTAAGGTTTCTAGATTCTTCATGGAGGACTTTCTTGTCTTGTTTGTAGTTTCCTGTCTTTGAAGCATGAGGCCTGAGCCCATCTGGGGGGCAGCATCTTGCGTCTACACACTGAGGGTGTGGACTCAATATGTATTAGTGGCAGGCATGGCACTGGGCACTTGGTGTGACACTTTTACAGTGTCAGCAAGAAGACTAATACATGCTATGGAGACAAAGGAAAGGTTCAGGGGAATTATATAATAGAGCGACCCTCACTTGACTCTGTGAAGATGAGGTTGGGTGGAGGGCTGAGGAAGGCTGAAACATATATCGGAGTCTAGAAACTTGGCGGTTATCTTAAGCCTGTCAGTAGTCCCTGCATGAGATCAGGTATTTGTTCTTACTACTATTACTGTAAATGTCTTAGCGCTATTATTCTTACCCACCATGAAATGGTATCACAGGATAGCAGGAGACAGAACCCAGTTCCACTGTCTTACCCCCTGTATTAGTGTGCTCAGGCTGTCATAACGAAATACCACTGACCAGGTGACTCAAACAGCAGAAATTTATTCTATCACAGTCCTGGGGTTAGAAGTCCATGATCAAGGTGCTATCAGGCTTGGTTTCTTTTTCTTTTCCTTTTTTTTTCCCCCTTTGTGTGTGTGTGTGTGTGTGTGTGTGAGAGAGAGAGAGAGAGAGAGAGAGAACAAGTGAGCACACACACATGTGAGGTGGAGGGGAGAGGGGCAAAGGGAGAGGGAGAGAGAGTCTTCGGGAGGCTCCATGCTCAGCTCAGAGACCAATGTGGGGCTCAAATTTATGACCCTGGGATTATGACCTGAGCCGAAATAAAGAGCCAGATGCTTGATTTGACTTGGACTTGAGCTAAGCCACCCAGGTGCCCCATAGTGCCATCAGGCTTGGTTTCTGGTGAGACTTCTCTTTCTGGCTTGCAGATGGCCCCCTTCTTTCTGTATCTTCACATGGCCTTTCCTCTGTGCATGCCCGGTAAGGGAGAACACTCCGGTATCTCTTCCTCTTCTTATAAAGGCACCAAACCTATGGCATCAGAGCCTCGCCCTGATAACCTCACTTAACCTGAATTCCCTCCCTCCAGGTTCTTCCTAAATAATCACAGTGACATTGAGGGTTAGGGTTTCAACTTACGAATTTCAGAGGGACACTTGCATCTATAAGTTCCACTCGTCATTTATTTCCCAGGAAATGCAAACGCCAAATATTGCTGCTTTGGAATGACTGGTACTGTTTGTAGCCAGAGTCCAAAGGTGGGTCATTCAGCTGTCTGAATACTGCCAGACCCAGAGCGAGGCCAGCTCACGAGTGATGAGCTGGAAGAGGCCATGCCCCGTATCCTTCAGGAACAATCAGAGACTGCAAAGTGTCAGGCCTGGGAGGTGGGGAGGCATGGTTGTTCTGATCGTGTGTATGTGTGTGTGTGTGTGTGTGTGTGTGTGTGTGTGTGTGTTTAGGGCAGAGTTGGGAGCTTATAAGGACATCCAGTCATGGCTCTTACCTCACTTGGAGTGTGGAGGAGCAGTTTTCTATCTATTCTTTTATAGAAACATAAACCAGAAGTGAATGTGAATCCTACAGAAAGCAGGACTTCCAGCAGGAGATTTTCAGACACTCTCTTTTCCCCTTCGTTGCAAATATTCAGTCCATCTCTGGGAAGAGACCCAGAGATCTTGGTGAGACCCATCAAGTATGGGAGAAACCATTCCATGGCACCCTTAGGGGGGGTCTCAGGCCCAAATGAGATTCTCCTTCTGGGCTTTTCATAAGGGCTTTGCTCTCTGAGCGACCTGTCTGTAGAGCTCTAGGGCCGTGGACCACCTCTGGTGCCTGGATGGCCACAGAAGGGAGCACAGAAGAGGCTCTCAGGGCCCAGGTTCACAGGAATGAGAAATTCTTATCATGAGCCCAAACCATCTGTCAGATGTCAGATGTCCTGCTTTGGAGAGCCACAGTTCTCTTGGAACAGCCCTCCTGCTGAGCAACTCAGCGGCTAGGGACCACGGAGCCCCCGGCCTGTGGGAGACTCTGGCACAGCGCCGGGATAAGGAGGAGGAAAAGGAGCTCCTGGGGCCACTGGGGGCCCTCCCAGACACTTGCATTAGGAGCAGTAGCAATCCCATGGGCCTAGGGGTTAGGAGACCCGGCTCTGGCAGAGGCCCAGAGAAGTCCCTTCACCTTGTTGGCCCTGAGTGACCATATACAAGGACTGACACCAAACAGGGACTCCGTTGTGCTGGCAAAACCTCACTGATCTGCAGAATCATACCTGTCTTGCTTTTCTCCTAGGCTTTTCTTGGAACAATATAAATGGAAATATGGTTAGAATTACAAAGCACTGTAGAATCTCCAGGTGTTAGCGTTCATACCAGGGGAAGGAGGAAAGAAAGAACGTGGGTGGACCTGGCATACCAGGCGTTTTCACAGAGCTCCTCTCTGGGTTCTTACAGTCGTTATTACCATTCAGGAGGATTATTCCCATCCTGGTGGGTGGGTTCACTGGGTCTTAGGGAACGTCACTTGCCCCAAACTGGGTGGTGGTGAGCTGGGGTGTCAGTCATTCTGCCAGCCGTCCTGGCCTCTGGAGGGAGAGCAGATAGATGTCATGCAGAGTTAACATCCCAGCAAGGATACCAAAAGTCAAGAAGCTGGGGGAAGGCTATGAAGGAGCCAGAAATCCCCCAGAAAAGTATGGGGACTGGTAATCATTAAACTGAGATGGGCACATGTCCCCAGAGGTCACTGCCCACATCTTCCACCTTCCTTCTCCCACCCCAGCCCCAGACTGGATGGGGAGGAATTGGGTCTGGCCACTGGCTCCCTGCCCTCCTCATCCCTGGACTCACTGCCCCCCACTTGGCCCTTCTGATGCCTCCTCTTTTACTTTCCCTGCCAAGTTCTGTCATTTAAACCCCCCTAATTTAATAGGTTTGTCTCATTATTTTGATTAATCATATTAACTCATGTTAATTAAGAGAGAGAGTTAAGCAATGACAGAGGTAAATGGAATCAGCCCGTGTTCTTCTCTGGCTTTTGTTGGGGGCTCTGACAGGCATGGGGGAAGAAGAGGGGAGAGTGGGGAATGGAACATCAGCAGGGCCAAGCCTGGGACAAGCCAAGCAGTCTGCACGGAGAGAGGAGAGAGAAAGGTATCGAGGAAACGATCACTTACCAATCAGAGTTTCCTGCTAATTGAATGTCTGATTTTATTAATGATGGAATTTATAAATGTCCTTAAGAAAAGAAAAGAATTTATTCAGTTCAGCAGTTAACTGTGAAAATTAATGCAGAGGAAAAAAGTTCAAATGGCCATTTTATTTGTCTTCTTTTTTTCCCCTGGTGGTGGGAATAAAATTGGACACATCATCTCAAAGGGCTTTTCCATTTCTGTGTTCTCTTAATTTGTTGATGAAGAAGCAGACTGATGGGCCTGGGACCTTGACCTGATAATGTTAGGAATAACAGACCCACGTACTTTAGTCCAGAGTCTGCTAAGCAACTGAAATACACCTTCCTAGTTAATCCTTTTAATAACATGATGAGGTCCCCTTTTACAGAGGAGGAAGCTGAGGCCCAGAGATGTTTAGTCACTTGTCCAAGGTTTCATAGCTTGAGAGATGCAGATCCAAGATTCCAGCCAGGCCCCTGATGCCTGTGCCAGTGAGGTTCATAAGGAGAATGAGCCATTTTTCCTTACAATTTAATTCCTAGTTACAGGGAGAAAAGTTACAGGGGGAAAGCTTTGGGATCAGGCATACCTCTGTTTGATCATGGTGACTTCAGTTCTAGAGGAGAACTATGATATCCTGCACTAGCCCCATTGGAAAGGACCTTCCTCTGGAGAAAACAGACACAGGTTGAACTTTCCTGAGACATCTCCACCAGAATCCCTCTCCTTGTCCTCCAAGTTGTCCTGGAACCACGAAGGCTGGTGTTATGGATTGAGGTGTTCCTTCCAGAAAGGTATATTGAAGTCCCAGCCCCAGAACCTGTGAACATGACCTCATTTAGAGATGGAGTCTTTGCAGATATTAATTAGTTGAGGTCATCATGAATTAGAGTGGTCTCTCCATATGATTAGTGCGCTCATAGGAAGAAGAAAAGGACCAGACACATAGGGAAGAAAGCTATGTGAAGGAGAAGAAGACATTGAGGTGATGGCTGCCATAAGCCAAGTATGTCTGGGGCTACAGGATGCTGGATGGGATGAGGAGGGGTCCCCCTGCCCAGAGCCTTCAAAGGGAGCCTGGCTTTGCTGACACCTTGACTTTGGACTTCTAGACTCCAGAACTCTGAGAGAATAAATTTACAATGTTTTGAATCACCCAGTTTGTGCTAATTTGTTATGACAGCCTAGGAAATAAATTCACCTGCAAAAGCTTGACTGGCTCTTACTCGCTGGCTGATGCTTCCTTAGCTTAGGATTTTGAACCCTGTGAAACTATAGAAAATGTTCTTTAAGCTAATGGGTCTTATTGCAGATATTGCAAGGAAGTTGTGATGTGTGGCACCTCTTGGGGTTCCACAGGACAAATGAAACTGATGCTGAGTGTCAGATGGACCCAAGCTTGTCTGGGACAGCCCTCAACATGACTGCTGGAACACCTGCTCCCCAAACCTGAGTCTTTTCCTGGGCCAGTAATTCCAGGGCACTGTTCTGTGTGCTTTTCTCTCAGACTCTTGGAATGTAAATGAGTGTTTTATGGCTTGTAAACTAATTCTTACTTGGGAGTGAGTGGCTCCCTGAGTCTCCCATTACCTGTGAGAAGCTGCAGGGTGTGATGCAGGGATCTCACTGCTCACCCCTGCTGTACTATGGCAGACATCAATAAGAGGTCACAACATACTTTTCTGCTAAGCCTGTGAGAGTGCAGCACTCCAAAAGACCGGAGTTGGGACTTCAATATTTACTCATTTGTTCAGTGAATGTTTACAGAGTGCCTATTAGTTCCAAGCTTGGTGCTCAGATAGACATTGGTGGACAACACAGTCTTATAGTTTGGGAATAAACTTTTATGTCATCCTGACCTAGTAAGAAGATCACTTACCTGGCATCAAGAGTCAGACACTCAACCGACTGAACCACGCAGATGCCCCATCATCATCTCTTCATTTCTCTCTCTGTTTCTGTTGGCTTTTTTCTTTATCTTGGTTATGGGTCTCATTCTTGCTATTTTGAACATCTAGCAATTTCTGAATGGGTGCTACACATTTTGGATTTTACATTATTGAGTGTCTGGATTTTGTTGTCTTCCTTTAAAAAGAAGAGAAGTTTGTTTTGGTAGATTGTCAAGTTACTTGTGGATCTACTTGATGCTTTCTAGGCTTGTTTTTGAGTCTTGCTACGATGGAGCTAAAGTAGCCTTTACTCTAGGGCTATCTTTGTCATATTATTGAAGTATGACCCTTCTGGGATCTTTCCTCAATGTCCTTGGTGTTCAGTTAACATCCCCCTGAACCTTTGTGATCAACTGCCTCAAGCAGGACCCTCAAGTAGATATCTGGAACTCTTTCTCAGTATAGTTCCTATGTCCATGGTGCTCTGCCCTTCAAATTCCAGCCACTCCAGCCTCCTTCAATTCCAATCTCCACTGCCTCAATTTGACGAGATTGCTGTTCTCTGCTTGGGTTCTCCTTCTGTGAACTGTGGTCTAGAAAATACCTCCAAGCAGAAGACTAGAGCGATTGTTTCCTTTCTCAGTCAGACCTGTTGTCTAAAATCTGAAATCCCCATTTCATATATTTTTTTTAGTTTTTTAGTTGTTTTTAGCAGAGGACAGGCTATATGTAAGTTACTTCTCATGGCCATTAAGGTCACTGAGTCTGCCTTTGCCATCTGTAAAATGGCAGAAAGTTGTGAGTCTTAGAACCCTCTTAATGAACAACTCGGATGCTCCTTTTCTGACCTCCTGACTTCCTAAAGCTATCCAAGGTCAGCATGGCATCTTTTCCAGCTTCATCTCTTGAAGGATTTGAAGTGAGAGACTGGCGACATGGCAGAAACCACTAAGGTTCGTGAGCATCTGTGAATGCCCTAGCTTGAGGGCATAAATCAGAAATTATCCTGATTTCTTCAAGGCCCTCACTACTGACAAGAGATTGTATGGCCCATCTGTCTACTCTATTCATATTTCCAGTTACTGCTAAAAGAGCTTAAAAGGAGAGATGGGAAGAAAGACACCCCTTCCCATGAAGTACTGCGTTACCATCCTCGCCAGAACATAACTGTGGGTACTATCATTTCATGGTCCTTAAAATGTCAGGGGACTATTCCGTCTGGAAGACCCTCCTGGATCACTGGCAGCCCCTCAGGTCGTATTTGAGAATTAGTGCTCTATAGGATATGTTTGGAGGCACAGATCCAGTGTCTTCCTTCCATCATAAGGCCTGACCCCAAGGCTTAGAAAGTGCATACGAATTATCTTTTTACAACTCCCCCTTGTGGTGTACTTTTTGCCTACGTTATCTTAAAGATGAATGTATTCTAAAACGTTCCCCCTAAATCATAGCCTTTTACAGATAGTATGGAAACTTATCCACAGTTGGGGAAGGAACCAGTATCAACATGTGGTAATGTGCTTGAGAACAGATGGGGCAGAAGAAAGGAACTGATATCATGTTCAGGGACTTTGGTGGTGCCATGAAGTTATGCTATGTGACTGGGTGGTGCACTTTGGTTTAATAGGTAGAAATAAGAACCAAGAGGAGAGCTGAAGGCCTCTGCTCTGTTGTCATGGCTCATGATGTTCTCTACTTTTCTGTCACAGCCCTTCTTAGTTTGTAATTGTAGCAGAATGGTGTTCTCTGCCTTTTTTACCCTCTTCCTCCCTGCCTGTCTTCACCTGCCAGGGTGAGCAAAAGAGAGGCTTTTCTGCCTTCCAGCATTCCACTCTGAAAACTTTAAAAGGTAAATTCATCTCCTTCTGTGAGGATCCACTTTAGCTACCCAGGACAAAGCCAGGAACTCTGGTGGGAAGTGACAGAGGTGAGGTGGAGAAGAGAAGAGAAGAGAAGAGAAGAGAAAGAAGACAAAAGCCAGGAATAAGAGACTCCCAGGGGCCCATCTGGGGTAGAGTTTGTGTGGGAGGAAAGGCAAGTTGATGGAGAAAGTGAAGAAGTCCTCTGGGTCCCCTGTGCATTTGGCGTTGGCTAAGTCAGTAATTCTCGGCACTAACTATACATTAAATTCACCTGGATAGCTTTTTTTTTTTTTTAAGATTTTATTTATTACTTTGACAGACAGAGATCAGAAGCAGGCAGAGAGGCAGGCAGAGAGAGAGGGAGGAAGCAGTTTCCCTGCTGAGCAGAAAGCCTGATGCGGGGCTCGATCTCAGAACCCTGAGACCATGACCTGAGCCGAAGGCAGAGGCTTTAACCCACTGAGCCACCCAGGCGCCCCTCACCTGGATAGCTTTTATGGAATACCAGTGCTCCCCAGATATTCTGATTTATTGGTCTGAGGTGGAGCCCCGGCATCAATAGTTTATAAAGCACCCCAGGTGATTCTAATTGTAGCCATATCTGGGAACCCCTGCACAAAATAGTAGAATGGTTTTCTTTTAATCACGGTGGGATCTGAAAACCAGCCATGGCTGAACCCTAGTGGCAAAATATGGGTGCATGAGTGGAGCAGAGTGACTTGTCACTCAAGAATGAATGGAAAGAAGACGTTTTTGTGGCTGGTCCTTCCTGAAGAACCTGATACCTGGCAAGGTTTGCATTCTTTTTTTTTTTTTAAAGATTTTATTTATTTATTTGAGAGAGAATGAGTGAGAGAGAGCATGAGAGAGGAGAAGGTCAGAGGGAGAAGCAGACTCCCCAAGGAGCTGGGAGCCTGATGCGGGACTCGATCCTGGAAGTCCGGGATCATGACCTGAGCCTAAGGCAGTTGCTCAACCAACTGAGCCACCCAGGTGCCCAAGGTTTGCATTCTTGCCAAGAACTTAGCAGGAGACCTCCCAGGCTGAAGTCTCAGCATTTTCACTCGTCAGCCACGTAAGACCAGTCAACTCGCTTAATCTCTCTTGACTATACTTTCAGCCCAAACAGAAGGTCATAGTGGTTGTCTAGCCCAGTAGGTGGGAGCAGGTAAGGATTCTGGAGCCAGGGGCTCCTGGGTGGCTCAGTGGGTTAAAGCCTCTGCCTTTGGCTCAGGTCATGATCTCAGGGTCCTTGGATGGAGTCCCGCGTCGGGCTCTCTGCTCCGCGGGGAGCCTGCTTCCTCCTCTCTCTCTGCCTGCCTCTCTGCCTACTTGCGATCTGTCAAATAAATAAATAAATAAAATCTTAAA
This sequence comes from Lontra canadensis, assembly GCF_010015895.1. NCBI lineage: Eukaryota > Metazoa > Chordata > Mammalia > Carnivora > Mustelidae > Lontra > Lontra canadensis. Next base: position 710,419 of record NW_022631167.1, on the reverse strand, counting down.
AAAAAAGGATTCTGGAGCCAACCTGCGTTGGCCCTGACGACCCATATCCCTGGACAAATCTCTTAACCACTCTAAGACTGGCTTTCCTCATCTGTAAAATGGGGATCCTGAAACTCAGAGGGTGATCGGGAGGATTAAGTAGATTACTGCTGTGTGAAGCACTTAGAATAATAATGGGTCCATAGCAAGGGTTAGCCAGTCTGCCCAGTTGTGGTCCCCTTAATTCCTGCTAGAATTGCCTGCACACAGCTCCCTCCCCCCATGCCCCAACCTGCTCATTCCCCGGAGCTCCCATCTTTCATTTGGCCAATTGTTCAAATAGGCAATAATTATATATTTATAAACAAAAATCTATGACTATGGAAATCTTTGTGCAATTGGACTTGGAAGCTCCCACAGGCTCAGAATATTGGTTTTTTTGCACTGAGAGTGAAGGTGGTACATTAACAGCCTGCAGGCGGAGGCCTGGGTGCTGCTAATCCTGGAGGTGTTTTGTAGGTGTTCAGTCCTAGACAAACACATCTTTTCAGTTACTCATTTGTGTGTGAAGTGGGAGAGGGTTCCAGCGGGGAAGAAAGGCGGGAATTACTCAAAGACGTGTGGGTGGTTATTCTGGGAGGTCTGATGAGCTCTGTGTTAGAAAGGCTGAGTACAACAGGGATAGAGAAGGTCATTTGCATTTGCCCTCTATGCAGGCTTCCCCCATTCTAGTAACAGCACCTGATTTTCCTGTGGGGAACCTCCCCTTCCACCCCTAACTCCAGGGGAAGGAGGGGCAAATAACTCATAATAGTAATCAATATATTGCATCTTGCTGATCATGGAGACTGGCTCGGGGACAGGCATGTGACTCAAGTCCATCCAAGAGACTCACTTTTACTTAGTTTGGTTTGTAAGAACCTCTAAAAAAGAACCTCTCTTGTCTTGTGTTCTGAAGAGTATCTCCGTTAGGCCTCACAGCAGTTTTCTCATGCATGATTATCCCCATCATGTAATTGTTGATGGGAGGTTTTTTATGCCTTTGAGGGTGGCTTTTGTATGAAGGAAGTAGTTATTTAGGGTTTTAAACATTAATGTGCAATAAACCAAAATTATACATTAAAAGCCCCAATTCCTCCATAGGCTTTTCCCCCATTGTTTTTACTGTGATTTTTAAAATTCTCATAGAACGTAAAATTTACCTTCTGAACCGTATTAAAGGGTACAGCTCATGAGTATTAAGTATATTCACATTGTTGTAAAACGGGGCTCCACACTTTCTCGTCTTGCAAATCTGAAACTCCGTACCCACTAAAGAACAACTCTCTTCCACATCCCCCAGACCCGGGCCACCACCATTCTGCTTTCTGCTTCTAGGAACTTGACTACTCCGGGGACCTCATAAAAGAGGAACCCTACAATTTTTGTCTTTCTGCGACTGGCTTATTTCACTTAACATAGTGTCCTCAAGTTTCATCCATGTTGTAGTAGGTGGCAGGCTTTCTCTGCAGGCTTCTAAGATCACCTTGTACACCTTATTATTCTATTTAAGTTCATTTACCATTCTCGTTACTCTTATTTTAGCAGTCATTTTGAGGGGCCCTTGAATTCTAATTTTTGCCCCAATTGAAAACCTAGTTCATCAAATATTTTTGAGAATTTAAAACTGCGTTTGCAGATATAGTTTATTTCCTTCTCAAGTACTTCTGTTTCCTTAATGAGGTCTTTCCAAGTACTCACGTAATTCTCAAAAATCTATACACTTAAACTAATGAAGTGAATATAAGTTTCTCTTAAATGTTCTAGCATGTACAGTGCAAAATCTCAAGTCTTAAATCAATTGTGTAATTACACACTTTAAATTGGACTAGAAAGCTGTTACTCTAAAGGCCCCAATCCCTTAAACATGGCAAGTAAAGAGGATGTCCAGTTCTTAAAGAGTCCCTAATGCAAAAATATTAACATATAACTTTGATTTCTTTAATTGTATTTCCTAGATTATAAATTTTCCTGGGGTTAAACGATGTATGGTCCTTGGAAAGCAATGATACCAGTTAGCTGAGGTCACTGATGATTGAGATTTTACCAGGATTCTGCCTGGCTTCTGGTCCATGCCTCTTTTGGGATGCACTAAATCTTATTTATGGTTGCTATAATGTTGATGCCTCCACAACTCAAAGTGGGTAGTGGTGAAGTTCGCTACCCATATATCCATGTTACGTGCATTCCAGAAAGCCAGCAACTTCCACTTAGGTGTTAGACAATTGCATCTTCCTTTTTTTCTTCCCTCCCAAGTTTCATATGTGTCTTCTTTGCTAAGCAAGAACTGAATGAAATTCTGCATTCTTTTTAATATACATACAACTCATTTATATTCATATACTATCAAATATCGAATAATTGTATCAAATAATATAATATTCATATAATACCAAATTAAATGTTTGGTGTATTGGATGCTTCACTTGCTTTGCAGAGGTCATTTTACTGGCCCAGATGAAGAAACTGAGGCACAGAAAGCTTAAACAAACTCCTTTGTTCTCACTGTGAATCAGGGACATGAGCAGGATTTGGTCTGTGGAACTCAGCTGCTGCTGGTCTCTCTGTCACCAGGTTGCAAGTGGTGTAAGTCAGGCATTTGTAGGTTAGAGTAGAGAGTTTATATAATTACTCTATCAGTCAATCAACAATATTGAGTTCGTGCTGTGAGCCAAGTCCCTGCCACAGAGGAGCTCCTAGCCCAGAGGAAACCCATGTCAGCTGCTGGCCAAGAGAAGGAAGGGTGGTGGTCTGGAGGTCTCAGGGGGTTATTTAACCAACAGTGAGGGGTCATGGGGACTCCCCAGAGTGGACCTGAAGGAAGATGAACATCCACTAGGTCAAAGTATGAAAGTCAAAGCATCTCTGGAATGGGAGGAGGAATCTTTTTGCTCAATGACACTTTCCTAGTTTTTTTTTTTTTTTTTAGATTATTTATTTGACAGACAGAAATCAGAAGTAGGCAGAGAGAGAGGAGGAAGCAGTCTCCCCGCTGAGCAGAGAGTCCGTTGCGGGGCTCGATCCCAGGACCCTGGGATCATGACCTGAGCCGAAGGCAGAGGCTTTAACCCACTGAGCCACCCAGGTGCCCCGACACTTTCCTAGTTTTTAGGAAATATATGGATATGACAATTAAGATCATGAAAAAAAAGGTTAGAAGAAAGAATGTGAAAACCAAAGACACAGAGAGCATCCAGTCAAGTGGCAAGTCCTTTTTCCTGAGCCCATTCCCCTACCAGGGACGGGCCGGGTCCTGATGCCCTCAACTCCACCTACGTGTTGACCTTCTCAGATGTTAAAAGGCTAAAACCCATCTCCTGCCTCTGGTTGGCTAGACTTCTGTACGGAGGAAGAGCACAGTGGACACTGATCCTCTCTTCCTTTCTTTCTCTTTTCTCCCTTTTGCCCTCACCTTTCCTGGGCTTCTACTAAGTGCCAGGTCCTATGCTAGGTGCTGGGTGACATGAATGAAAATGAAAGTGGTCCTTGTCCACCAGGAGCCCATGGCTGGACCTTGATGAGATGGTCATTCCTATCCCTCTACAAAAGATTTCAGTGCAGGCATTTTTTGCTTTTATTGTTATTTTTATTGTGTCCTCTCATAGTGAACTTAAATATACATAAAACCTGAACCCATTTCCTACATCAGATGTGGTTCTTTGACCTAAAATACTTCCTAAGAAGTTTCCTTCTTCTAAAGTTCCTGTGTATTTTGCTTCAGATTTTAAGGCCTCATTCGTCAGATAGATAAACACACACACAGAAGAAGGCATGTGTATTTAAAAGGCCACCGCATGGAAAACAAATGAGGAAGAAATGTCAAGAGAACCTTATCAAGTGGGTTATCTTAGTATCTTTTAGAGAGAAGCCCAAACTACTGACTGCAGACAGATAAGGGAGGAGAGAAATAATGATAAAATAGAAAACGCTGTAATATTTTACTCTGTTGAGTGTGTGTCTACAATAGTTTCTGAGGCAGAATTCCTTTATTCCGTTTACAAGCCCTCCCAGCCCTGACACATATGAACACGTGTGTACCTAGCCCTGCATGCCGCTGTCCTTGGTGCTGGGTGTGCGCATGGCCCGGCCACAGGCACACAGCCCCGGTGTCGATGTGGGCAGCATCCGCGAGCTTCCCAGCCCATCCATATGCATGTGTGTCTGTATCCCAGCCGTGGCCAGCATCATTCATTTCCAAAGCCAGCATGCATTCATTTTCATAACTTTTTGTTCCATTACAATATTAATGGGACTATCAATGGGAAAGGACAAGAGAAGCATTTTTAATGTTTATCTGACAGTTGCAAATTTCACTTGAGGTTGTTTACTGGGATCTGATTGTTGGCAGAGAGGAGCAGGAGCGGCGGCAAGATTAATGGGATCACAGGGAGAGGAGATGTATTTATGGGCCTTCTGAACACCATCTAAGAGTAATAAAAAGTCTTGCCGCACCCTTCCCCAAGTGAGACTTAAGAAGTTTTAAACGCTGAGAAATGAGGGATTGTTTTAATTAACTTCCATCTAATCCAGGTGGCCTGTTCAAAGTGAATCATGTTGCATTTATGTCTCAGTCTATTAAAAATTAGACGGCCCTCTCCCATCCCCCACCTCTCCTCTCTCTGTCTCTCTCTCTCTCTCTCTCTCTCTCTGCTCCTGTTCCCCCTGCCCCTCTCTGGCCTGGATTGCTGTCATTCTGGCTTGCCCTATTTTTCCCTCTTTCCTAAACTGCTATGCAATCTTGAGAGAGGGCCTGGCTGGGCACTTGCCCAGGAGAATAGGAGAGAGAAGGAAAGGAGGATCCAGAGGTTGCTAAGAAGGAGGGAGGTAGATACTTCGCCTTGAACTGGAGACAAGAGCTTTGTGCTTCCCCAGAGCCTTGCTCTCCTTGCTGCTTAGGTCTAAAGCAACATGGCAGTGGCCTCCAAGATCCCCAGAGAACCTCATGAAAGTCACCTTAGTGGGATAAAGGGCTTGGGATGTATAGGAGGACTGATCCTGAGGCTCTCAGGAGAAGATCTGGCCGTGGGAAGAGACCTTCCTGGGGATGGTCTCCAGGGCCACTGACTTCTTCCCAGACTGGTGGTGACCCCTTGCCTGGCTGAGCTCTCTTTCTCCCTGGGGTCCTCAGTAGGGTTGTCAGTTGAAATATAGAGCATCCAGTTATTTTGAATTTTAGGTAAACAATGAACTTTTTAAAGTATAAGTATGTCCCAAATAGCTCCTGGGACATATTTATACTAAAAAAAAGTATTTGTTGTTTATCTGAAATTCATGTTTATCTGGTTTCCTGTATTTTTATTTGTTAAGTTTGACAACCTTACCCGGGGAAGGATCCCTACCTAGGGGAGAGGTTATGATCCCAGATCCTGGTTCTACATCACCTATATTCAGAATGGAATTGCTATTAATTTTTCCTCCCTGACCTCAGTTTTTTCATCTATTAAATGGGGACAGCAACATTACTGATGCCTAGGAATAGGATGAAGATTAAATTAAAGTGCACCAATTACTTAGAACAGGGGTGGGCAGACTTTTTCTGGGAAGGGCCAGATCACAAATATTTGGGCTTTGTAGCCCAGATGGCCTGTGTCATAGGGACTCCACTCTGCCAGTGTCATGGGAAAGCAGCACAGACAATATGGCCGCCTATGAGAGCCGGTGTGTTCTAGTAAAGCCTGAGTTACAAAAGCAGGCGGTGGGCCCCATTTGCCCATGGGCTGAAGTTCCCTGAACCCTGTCTTGCCACTGAGGATATGCTTCTAAAATGCTAAGCATTATTAGTGTGGAAAGTTATGGATCTCCTGGCTTAGGATGCTAAGTACTGTGAACTGAGTATTGTCACCAAAAAGCTTTTCTTGCCTCTAACTTGGCTGCTGACTGATGTCTGAAATCCCAGATAGAAATCCAGTCTTTGGGCCTAACAAGCTCCAGAAGAAGTCACTTCTTAGGCTTCATCCTTTAGTGGGAAGGCTGTTACTTAGCCTGGACCAGCATTTGGAGAGCACTTAGGCTCTGCCAACCCTGGGCAAGAGTTGACGTCTCATGTGTGATTGACCCTCACGCTCACAGAGGAGGGTGTTATTATTATTTGCTTCTTACACCCAGGAAGCTGGGCCAGGTTGAGCGTGTAAGTCACCCTTGGCCACGTACCAGACTTGAGGTTGGCAGGAAGGGGTGAAAGAGATGGGGCCAGAGGAAGAAAATGGGCCTAGAAACAGGGAAAGAAAAATTAGAGGGACATCTTTGCAGAACTCGGTTTTGCTGAGCCGTGCTACCTCCTAGCCTCTGCTCCTTACATCGAGTGGCTCCCAGAGCAACGATCTCACCCTTTACCTTCCACACTCCAGCCACTGTCTGCTGGTGTGAACCAAGAGGCTCAACAGCCAAGCTTTCCACAAGTCTGCTCCACTGGACTTGGGTGCATGTTCCCAGATGTTCTGTTCCTCTCCTGCTCTCCCCTCCCCAAATCACACTTGTCTAGAATTAAATATACCACGAGAAACAGAGAAACCTGATGGTGCAGGTGTCCAAAGAGGTCTGAAGGGTTACCACTTCCCCAGCCCCGCCTTCCACGCTGGGTCCAAAGCTGCAGAAGAAGGAGCTCCCAGGGCCATGGAAGACGCGGGCTGCAAAGCCAGACCCATGGCCACTGCCCAGATCAGTGGCCAGCCTCTCTCTGCTGTGGGTTCTTCCTTTGTAAGCACAGGTGAGAATGTGTCATCCTGGAACTATTGGAGAGTTACTGAGAGAGCTCACTGTAGAGCACAGAGCACGAGCTGCCGCTGGTTCCAGGCCCTTCACTCTCACTATAGATGCTTTCAGGGCAGTGACTCTGTGCAAGGGGCCTCCAGGTGTGCCAGCCGAATGCCTGCTCTCCCTCTGTGTATCGCCTACCCAGCAGCCCCGAGGAACAGGGAAGGAGGAGGCAAACATCTTATAGGTCCTTCTCCCCTCTGTCATCAGCTTTCTTTTGTCTATCAGATTGTCGTTTGAATATGTTCTCATCTGACAAAGGCCTTCCAGACCCATTACGGGGATCCCAACAGGAACAGAGCAGTGTGAGCAAGGAGGCTTGGGGGTCAGACCACAGGGTCACAGCCAGTTCTGCCTCCAACCACGCTGCATATGTTAATCACTTCTTTTTGGCTAGAAGAACAGCACACAGTCTTAGGCCACTGAAGGATGAACCATGCAAAGGGCTTAGCCTGGCATCTAAGAGTTAACCCCTGATACACGTTCGCCATGATCATTATTCCACCAGCTCAGTGACTCTGTTGAGCACTGACCACATTCCAGGCTCTGGACCATGTCTATGGTGGTGAACAGAACCAGGCTGTGTCCTGAGAGGTCCTCTTTGGGGTGGCTCTTGGATCAGCCACCTTCTCTCCAGTGTCACCCCACCGATGGCCCCTGCCGGCCGTCCTGATGGCTCCCATGCTCACCTCCTTCTCCCTCCAGCTCTGTCCTCTACTGGACAGCAGGAGTCCCCTTTCCTCAAGACCTGGCCCTCTCCCTCAAAATATTCCTCTAGGGACAAGTGGATCAGGACCCCTGGAATGGAAATCCTACTCCAGAGCATGAGGAACACTCAGTAAGGGCAGTTTCTGTTATTAAACACTGCACTGCCCTCACTCCATACTCTAAGGTCAGCAAGGAGACCCGCATCCCACTTTTCCTACAGAGTTGCTCCATGGGCAGTGCTCCATCCACTATCTCTGAAATCTTTATCCCTCCACCCCTTCAGACATGACCACCCCCAAGATCTCACCTTTGCCTGGATGCTGACCAAAGCCAGAGCCCTGGTCTTGGCCTATACCCATCTCAGACAACAGATGGGGGCACATTGACTCTCTCCTTAATTTCTGTGCACTCAGAGTCATGCAAATACGCATGCAATTAACTTGAGAACCAAATTCTCAGCCTAATAAGTATAAACCGATAGTTTGCTAATATGTGTCTAGGGTATTTAGCCCCAAATATGCATAGGATCAAAAAATATAGAGTTGGAAAGGGCATTCTGTTTACTTGATAGGTGAGGAATTTGAGGCCCAGGGACATAAGAATGTTGTCCATAGTACCACAGCCATCACCCCAGGACTCTGAGACTTCTTCCAGCTTCTAGACTGTGGGCTCATGAACACGCCTTCACTCCCTGTCCCCAATGCCCACCCCAGCACAAGCAGAGTACAATATGTTTGTCACTCATTCGTGTTTACATTAATGGCTCTTTTGACTGGTCATTTGTCCCGCCTCATCGCTCAATGGTACTACGTGCTGGGACAAGGGCTGGCCATCAGTCCTTCCCTGGGGCCTAGGCCAGGGATTTTTCAGGGGATGGTGCTTATTGACTTTCCAGCTGATGTGCAGATGGTGTTGAGGGGCCTGGTGTCAAGGGGCCTTTGGGGCACGGGTCATTCCCAAACCCCAGAGTCCTGCCTCTCAGCTGGAAACTGTTGGCTCCCTGTGCAATATGGGTCCAGTAAGCTATTCCCACAAGCTCAGGAAGAATGGATATTTCCTGTGGAAGAAAAATAGGCCAACCTGGGCCACTTTCTTGGATAAACTTTGGGATAAGGAATAACATTGATGATATGAGCTTTTCGTTTTGATATCCACTTCATTTTCAGTAGATTTTTTCCCCTCTATGATACATGTAACAGTGTTTCAAGAATAATAATAATAAAATGGCCATCTCTACCCCCCACCCAGCTTAAGAAATAGCATCACTAGTATATTTGAAACCCTGCGTGTGGGGGGAATGCTCAGCGTCCTCGGAGCCCTCCCACTGCCTTAGTCCATTCTGGCTGCTGTAACAAAATACAGTAAGTTGGGTGACTTCTAAACAATGGAAACATTTACCCCACAGTTTTGGAATTTGGGGAAATCTAGATCAAGGCCCTGGGGGATTTGGTGGAAGAGGTGAGGGATCTCTCCGGGTCCCTGGAACAAAGGCACAAATCCCATTCAGGAGGCCTCTGCCTTCATGTCCTAACCACCTCCCAGCACCTCTCATCCTCATGTCACCGCCATGGGGATCAGAATTCCAACACAGACTCTAAGTTGGGGGGAGGGATACCAGTCCCTAGCATCCAACTTGTAGAAGTTTGTGTTAATCATTCCTTGCCTTTCTTGACGGCTTTGCCCCATCTGTGCATGTCCCTGAACAAGTTGTTTAGTTGTACATGTTTTGAACCGTGAGCACACAGATAAACGTATAGAGAACCATACCCAGTGTGTTCTTCCACAATCTGCTGGGTTCACCGAACACTGAGTTTTATCCACATCGGTGTGTGGGGCCGTTGTTTGTTCGATTTCATAGCGGAGTGGTTTTCCGTTGTAGGACTACACCAACATTTACTTATCCCTATTGTTGTCAGAGGACATTTGGATGGTTTCCAATTTTTGCAGTCATGATCAGTGTTGATATGAAAATTCTTATTAGGTGCATCTCTGGGGCACAGGTGCAAGTTGCTTACGCTACATGCTGAGAGGAGAAGGCTGCGGGCGCGGCGTGTATGTGCTCGGCCTTAGTGCTCATAACTGAGCGGCGGTGCCAGCTCTCACGCCCACTAGCATCCTCCGTGTGTTTAATGTGACACTCAACTTTTGGCCCATCTCGTGGGTGTGAAATGGTATCTCCTCATGGTTATGATTTGCATTTTGCAGATTGTGAATGTTTTAAGGTTTCCCCCCCCCTCTTATGCTTATAGACTATGTATTTCTTTTAGTGGATGTTTCTTCTTCATATCCTTTGGCAGTTTTTACTGTTTTTTGTCCATATTGATTCATATGCCTTCTTTATGTATTCTAGATATTAATACTCTCAAGTATTCCAGATATTAATACTCTAGATATTAATACTCTACCTAATAGAGGATTGTTTGTGTGACAAATATCTTCTCCTTTGTGGCTTTTCTATTCATTCTCATTATGGTATCCTTCAGTGAACAAAAAAATCTTGATTTTAATATAGGCAGATGTAATAAAAATTTCCTTTATGGTTTACACTCCCATGTCATAAGAAATCATGCCCTATATTGGGGGCATAGAGATACTCTCTTATTTCCTTTCTTTTCTTCACTGGGGATGCCATCTTAGGGGGAGATATCCCTGAGGCCCTCACTGGTGGGTTGTCAGCCATGTCCCCCTGACTGTCCCTCCTTCACAACCGAGTTCTCGACCATCACTGTGCACCTTGCCAGGCCCCTCCGCCAGGCTTTCTGACTTAATTGTCCTGGATGGGACTCTAGCATTAATTAAAAAAAAAAATGATCCCATGTGCCATCAGATCTGAGAACCCCTGGTTTGGAGTTTTGTGAGAAAGGCAGATTACAGCATCTGCCCTCTGTGAAGCAGACGCCCATCTCACTGTCCTCTATGGCTTCCTTCCTCAGCCCCAGTCCCAAATAATGAGTCAGGAGGGGATGCTGAAATACTGAACTTCAGGCCTTGGAAATTCCCAGAAGGTGGCCTGCCAAGGACCCACCATTCTCCACCCATCAAAGCCGCCATATTGGTGGTATCAGTTGCCGCTGATGGGAAATGGATGAATGGGGGCATCAGGAAGTTTGGAAGGGGCGACAGACACAAGTGCCATCTGCGAGAGAGGCAAAGAGATGGAGGGAGAAGCAAAAGAAACACATTTTGGAAAGCGCTAAAGTTTTGACAGGAATCTGCCTCCTTCTCCCCTCCCTTTCCCATCTGTTTTGGAGAAATGTAAATGCGCCCGTGTTCCCAGGTGACTGGCCGGCGGGTAGCCTCTTTGGAATTCTGCGAACTGGCCATCTGTCGTCCCATAATAAATGATAGCTATAAAAGAAAGTGATTATGGAGCCGATAGGGGGAGAGGTATTTGTTTATATTCTTATAATATGTATCAGATTGAATAGAAATTATCACTTAAAATTGACAAATGGAGAGCAGGGTTCTTTGGAGAGGGAGTCAGGGACACAGCAGCAGTGATGGGACCACGGGCAAACTTTATTTGACCAAGTGTCAGGGACCAGTTTGGCCTCAGAGGTTCCCAGAACATGCCAAATCCAGGAGGGTGGGAACCCAGCTTCCAACCTTCTCTGGAGGGCTTAGGTGTGCATTTGGCGAATGAGATGTGGCTGCTGCGTAAGAAGGTCATCTGTCCCCTCTGCTAGGGAAGCAGGAGGGGTGTCTCGTTGAGATCAGCACAAAGCTAGATTTGGCTCCTCTGTCCCTGTGATGGCTACCTGACCTTGTGACTCCGATGTACGCCCTTCAACAAATAACTCCTCTTCTATTTGATTTTTCCCCTTGCAGCCAAGCTTTTCCAGTCTCTGGAAGGTCTCCAGTCTTCCAACTTTGCTTTTCTCCTCTCCCTCTCCCTGGCCCCCACTGCCTTGTTTTCTGTCCTTTCAGAGTAGTGAACTTCCTTGAAGGTCCTGGGGGGCTCGCTTCCCTAACATGTGGCCCCAAATTTCTGGTGCCATCTGGTTACCTCCAACTTCCCGGCCCAGCCTAGGGAGTATCCACAGCTCACCTCTTCCAGAGAAAAGCAAAAGACTTAAGAAGCTCTATGTGTTGGACGCCTGGGTGGCTCAGTTGGTTGAGCAACTGCCTTCGGCTCAGGTCATGATCCCGGACTTCCAGGATCGAGTCCCGCATCGGGTTCCCAGCTCCTTGGGGGGTCTGCTTCTCCCTCTGACCTTCTCCTCTCTCATGCTCTCTCTCACTCATTCTCTCTCAAAGAAATAAATAAAATCTTTAAAAAAAGAAAAAAGAAAAAAAAGAAGCTCTATGTGTCCCCACCTCCTTCTATTCACACACCTTGGCTAAAACTACCCCAGGCTCCGCAGCTCTGGAATGAAGTATTTTTACCAGGTCTCAGAAGACTACAGTCTGATGTTTACAGAGTGCTGGCCACTTCTTCATATGCTATAGGATGGGCAAGAAGGTTTGATTCCCCTATCTTCCGGCTGGGGTAATGGAGCATCAGAGAAGTTTCATGGCCAAGGTCACATATAGGCAGGCAGAGTGACCCACTCTCCATTCCCTCCAATAGCCTTTTGTTCCTGATTAACACCCACCAGACAACTGGAAAGCTTATTTTAGATTTCGAATCCTCTTCATAAATTCTCCCCTTTTGGGGATAATTTATATACATATATTCGTTTATATAAACATAAAAATACATTTATATATTAAATAGGTCTATGCGTATATATTAAATACATTTACATTCTTTTTTTTTTAAAGATTTTATTTATTTATTTGACAGAGAGAGATCACAAGTAGATGGAGAGGCAGGCAGAGAGAGAGAGAGGAGGAAGCAGGCTCCCCACTGAGCAGAGAGCCCGATGCGGGACTCGATCCCAGGACCTTGAGATCATGACCTGAGCCGAAGGCAGCGGCTTAACCCACTGAGCCACCCAGGCACCCATACATTTACATTCTTAATGCTCATCTCTAGTCTTGGTCAGTAGTTCTCCAATCATTTTAATAGTCTTATTTATTTTTCTTCATTTATAGTGAAGTCCTTAGGAGTTGTTCATGGGGATTTCTTGACCATTCACAAGTTCATCTGAAGCTTCTATATTTGCCTGTCAGTTTGTACTGACATTACAGCCTTCACTTACTTTTACTTTCCTGGAATAACTTTAATATACCGATCTTTTTTTTTTTTTTTTTTTAACTTAGGGGCGCACAAAGCATGGCTGTTGAGAAGTCTGATGACAGTTTGAGTTTCTCTCCTTTATAAATGACTTGGCCTTTTTGCAGGGTGTATGTGTGTAATCTTTTCCCCTTTCTCTCATTTTAAGGAGATTTGTGTTCCTGTACTGTTAGGAAGGGGATATGGGCAAGACAACTTTCCTAGCTTTCTGCTCAAGACCTCGCTCAGTTGTTGTTTTATTGAAATGATAAAAAAAAAAAAATGACGTTTTTCTTTCTGAGCCCTCTGCTTCCCTCCCACATCTTTACCTCCAGCACTGTCCTATAGAACTCTCTAGGACGATGGAAATTTTCTGTGGCTGCACTGTCCAATACAGTAGTCATACGATGGAAACCACTAACACGCCCCCCGCCACCAGGGCTACCAAGAATTTGGAATGTGATGAACATAATAAAATATTTGAATATTAAAGTTTAATTTAAATTAGCTTAAATGGGTGCACCTGGGTGGCTCAAGTTAGTTAAACGACTGCCTTTGGCTCAGGTCATGATCCTGGAGTCCTGGGATTGAGTCCCACGTTGGGCTCCCAGCTCCATGGGGAGTCTGCTTCTCCCTCTGACTTTCTCCCCTCTCATTCTCTCTCTCTCTCTCTCTCTCAAATAAATAAATGAAATCTTTAAAAAAAAATAAATTAGCCTAAATGTCAGAAGCCATATGTGGCTAGGGGCTTCCACATTGGACAGCACAGAATTCTTCTCTCCGCCTTGCCCCTGCTGTCCCAGCTCTCCTCAGTTGGAAAACCAGTGGCCCCTCTTCTGTGTGGGGTTCTGATCTGAAATGGAGCTCCCATGTGTTCGTTTCAACAGCTATGAGGTCCACACTGCTCCAGCATGCTCTCACCTGCGTTCCTGGACCTGCCAAGATGCTTTTCAGCCTGGGTACTCTTTTCCCATCAGCCCATCACACTTCCGGGCCAGTACCTGCCCCTGGCTTGGAAGGCATCTAGTTCTCATGGCCCGTGGAGCAGTTTGGTCTCGTCTCTGTTGCGTCTCCCACAGTCGCTGATGCCACGCAGGCCTTATTGTTGATGGAGGCTTGGCCCCACCCACTCATATTCGGGGGTTCACAGGATTTCTCTTCATCAATTTTGTCGTAGATGTTGCTGAGGGATTTTTTTTGTTCTTCTATCTCTGTTCCTCCATCTCTTTCCCTGGGAGAGTTCAGGGAGACTCAAGCCTACGCTGACGTTGGCGCCATCATTGTTTTTATTTGAAGACCTTGCCCATGAGTGTACATCTCAGAGGTATAACCATTTCTGTGGATTTTCTGGTGCTTATGTCCCAGCAAGAAAAGTACATGTAGAGAGGTGCTTGGTATGTGGGAAGCACTTAAAAAGTATATATTAAATGAATGAAGGCTCTTAACAACACTGGGTCAACTTTAGACACCTGAGTAGATCCTATTAAGGTAGCAGAAATTCTGGGACCCTGTGCAAAAATGGCAGAAATGGAGCTCCTGTGCAGTGATGCCTCAATGGTCAGAGCTTGGTGGCACCTGGGATTTTGAAGCCAGGCAGGTGGCCAGGTCCAGCTAGCTCTGTGCTGCCCTCAGGCCTCCTGCAGGCAGATCACCGAGTAGAAGAGCAGTGACCCCCAGCAGGCTGGAGCAGGGTCTCCCAGTAGTAGGAAGGAGGCAGTGAATCTAGAGTTGTCCCCTGGAGGAAGTGATAGATACGGCTTCAAGTGAAATATTTATCATGTGCCTGGTACAGCAAAGGTCGTGTGGACTGAATAAAGGAAGGACTAAATGAATGAATGAAAGGCTATGATATTGTGGTTCTCAAGTTGTTCTCCTATGGAAAAATAGCCTCACTGTGTCCCCTCTGTGCTTTGCCTCTATGCCCCCTCCAAATCCTATACCTCTGACAAAGTTTGGTCCAGAACTGTATCCTGAGTCTACTTGGTTGTGATCTGTCCTTGGGATCTGCTGAGTTACACCATCGTTGTTTTTGTCCTTGTAGGAGAAATGAGGGGTGGGGTTCCCACTCTGCCCTTAGTTCTGGAGCTCCACCCACTCCCAAGCAAAGGTCCCGCTAGAGAAGCAGATACTTTTTCTGCATCTGCAAGCACCTTGACTCAATGTCAACCAAGAAGCTTATTTACAAGAAAGCATGGTCACAGACCCAAGATCTGCAGAATGCACATGGAAACCAAAAGCCCACCAAGTCCCAATGTACACTCACAGGGAGCTGGAACCTCCCTGATCCGGTATCTGGAGGCTTCCACTGCAGCCCACTGCCTCCTGCTGGCCTCTCCTTGTCCTTGGCCTCAGTCCCCAGCCAGCCAGCTGGAACCTCAGTCTACTTTCTTTCCAACTAGTGTCCTTCCTTCAAATACTTGGACATGGAAGCTTCTCCCCAGCGCAGCCTCCTAGGGAGTCCCAGCAGGGAAGAGCCTCTTGGCCCCTTGCTTTCTCTTCATATCCATTTAAAAGAGCTGGGATTAGGGAAGCCATGAGGAAGCAGCCCGCTTCTACTCCCCTGAGAAGAAAGTAGCCCTTCCTCATTGCCTGCAAGAAGCAGCCACTATCCAGCCGAAGGACTAGAATAGGAGAAGAGAACCCCGATCTTGCTCCGGGCTGAACTCCACAGCAGCCCACGGTCCATGATTCATCACAGACCTGGAGCCCTCGCTGGACACTCAAGGGAGAACTGTAATCAGAATCGTCCCAGGGTCCTCCTTCAACACCATTCCAACCTGAGAGTGACCTTTTGAGGCATTCTGGAGGGCTACTGTGTGGCCTGGAAACATCTACGCTAGCCTCAGAAGCAGGATTTGAGCCATGCAGATGGGTAACATCAGTGTCTGTCCATGTGACCTCTTGCCGCTAAACACGTCTTCTGGAGGCTTCTGGCCTTTCCTGACAATGGGATGTCTGGGAGCCTGTGTGCAGCACTGGTTCCTAGGAGGCCTTTGTCCTCATTGCTTTGATGAGAACAGTAATAAGACAATCACTACCTGACCTGGACTCACAGTCTAGTCCAGGGGACAGGTCATGCGACCAGTGGGGTCGCCTGACTTCTCTTAAACACACCTCCACCATACCCCACCTTCCACAGGTCACCCATTTTGAATCTATCAGTATACATTTCTCTAACTCTCCAAGAATCTATTTCACTTTTCAATCTAGGTCAAGTAGGATCCGTGTGACAACAATTAACAGAAACCCGAAATGATAGTAGTTCAAACAAGCTAGGGGTTTGTTTTTCTCTCTAGTAAAGGGCTTGTGGAGATAGGAGGTCTAGCCCCTGGACATAGTCAGTGTCCCCAGTGCCTTTGACGTTCTGCTTCACCAACCTCAGAGCATGGCTTCCATCCTCACGGGATGTCAGGGCTCCAGAATGGTCATCCCGTCCACCTTTCTGGCTTAGAGAAGGGGGAAAAGGGGGAGTTTTTGAGAAGAGTCGGCCCCTGTTACAGAGATTTCCTGGAAACACCACACAGTGACTTCCTCTAATGTCGATCTCATGGGCTGTCCCATCTCAAGGGAAGCTAGGAAATGTGTTTAAGCTGGGCACGTTGCCATCCTCAACGACAAGACGATTTTGTCGGTAAAGAATGATCTAGCACCTACCCCTTACTGGGCACGTACCTTATACTCCTTCTACACACTCCACATGCACTACCTCATTGAACACTCAGAACAACTCCATAAGACAAAAACCACAATTACTCTTCTTTTCCATAAGGGGAAACTGAGGCATAAGGCTGTAAGTAAGAGGTTAACCCTTAGCCTCAAGGAAGCAGGGGAGGCAGTCTAGTTCCCCTAGAGATGGCAGATGCCAACACAAAATCAGAGAGAAAAAGGGCACCAGGCTTCTCCTCACTCAGGCTGTTTTCCGACTGGGCCCCTTTGCCCTCCGTGTGAGCCAGTCAGTATGACCCTGCTTTATTTCAGGTCCCCAGAAGCCCTGTATCGAAGCCCCGTCTCTACAGCCTGTGGGCTGGTGCAAGAGCTTGGGCCTTGGGGTCAGAGAGGCCAAGTCCAGGCTCTTGGAGATCTGACCGAGTTCCCCCACCTCTGAGGCTCATTGTACCCCCTTCTCCCATGCCCATCCTTGTTATTTCCTGGCCCCTATCCTGTCCATCCTATCTTTCCCTGTCCCTCTTTCTGTTGTTCGGTGTTCCCCTCTATTTCTATTGTTCCCTTCTGTTTTGCCCAAACAACATCCTTTCTTTAAAATCATCCTTAATCCTTTCTTTAAAATGAAAGAAACAGTCTTGCAGCCAAGGTTTACTTTTTCCACACTCCCACTGCCCTGCTCCCTCCTTCCCCACCTTTCTCCTCCTTCCCCTCTCCCCTCATCCCCCCTCCAGACACTGCCTCCCCCAGCCCCCACCTGGCACACAGCCACCCCCTGAGCTCACCCAGGGAGCAGACCCAGAACCACAGAGCTAAGCTAGGGCCATAAACATAATGGAGCTGGCAGGGCCCCCTCCCCAGGGCCGGCAGTCACTCACTGTGGCTAACAGGCCCAGGTCCCCAGTTCCCTTCACGGTGCTTGGGAGGAGAGAGCCAGGAGTGAAGGGGACTTTGATTTTCCTCCGAGGGAGCTCTGCCTTCCAAGTTGCTGCTGTGAGTCTTTTGGCCCTCCTCCAGGCCCTCCTCCAGGCCCGCTGGCAGCTGGAAAGAGTGTGTGGCCTAAATGGGCCTCTCTTCTTCACTCAGCAAACACTAATTAATTAACAAGAATAATCAATAGAACCAATAAAGAGCTTGTGGGGTGGAGACTGCATTTGGGGAAGAGAGGGCTGCCTGTTCTGTGGGGGTGGGGGGCTGGCCCCCAAGCCTGGGTCTCCTGTACCTCCCCCGCCCCCCTGCTGCACCTCCTCCAACCCCAAGGCTGTGATCTTTGTGTAAAAAGGAACTGGCTCTGCCATTGCATGGATCCGTGCAGCTTCTCTTCATCTTCCAAGCAAACCCTCTTTATGGATGAGGCAGGGCCCCCAGTTCAAACAGCAGTGAGACCCACGCTCCTGCTCCTACCGCAAGGGAGGACCGGGGAGGACCAGGGAGGGCAGGAGCTGCCAGCAGCCTGAGGCAGAACTGTGTTCAGGCCTAGCTCTGCTGAGCAAAGCCATGTGAACCTGTGTGGCTTTGGAAATGGCTTTGGGTAGCCATGTTTCAACTGCCTGTCTTTATACAGGACGGACAGCCGCGTACGCACATTCTCCATGTGTCTTCCAATGAGAGATGGCCATGAAACTCAAGTCCCATGGGTGCATGCAAAGAGAAGTTTGTAGAAAGCTCCAAGGAAGGTTTGTTGTCTTGTTGGATTAAAATAGAGGGCTTCTCTGGGGCAGCTGGGTGCCTCCGTTGGTTAAGTGTCTGCCTTCAAGTCGGGTCATGACTGAGTCCTGTGTCTGGCTCCCTGCTCACTGGGGATCCTGCTTCTTCCTCTCCTCCCCACTTACGTGCTCTCTCTTGCTCTTTCTCAAATAAATAAATAAAAATTTCTAAGAAGATAAAAAAAAAGGAGATATAATAATACATTATATGTTAATAAAAAATTAAAAATTAAAAAAAAATAAGTAAAATGGGCCACTGAGGGAAAAATTTTTTAAAAAATAAAGGAGAGGGATTTTCTGCCTGTTCTTTTCCTTCCTCCTTGGCAAGGTGGTGTAAGGATACCATGTTGGGAGCTGAGGCAGCCATTTTGTGAGCATGAGGTACCAAGTTTTAGGACCAAAGCCAACGTATCAAAGGATATGAGGAGTCCCAGTCATCAAGCACTGCCCCCAAACCCCCAATTCCTACCTCCAGACTTCTTATTTTGGTAGGAGAATAAACCCCTATTTGTTTATGTTGTTCCTATAAGCAGAATAATGTCCCTCATCCCTAATATGTTCATGTCTTAGTCTGTAGAACCTATGAATGTCTTAAGTTACCTAACAATAGGTAATAAAGGTAGCAGTTGGAAGGAATTAAGGCTACTAATCAGCTGACTTCAAAACAGGGAGATTATCATGGATTATCTGGGTGTCCAATGTAATTCATAGGTGAGGAGAACCATATAGGATATATATAAGGAATTGGCTCATGGGATTGTGGGGGCTGGCAAGTTTGAAATGTGTGAGTAGGTCAGCTGACTGGAAATTCAGGTAAGAGTAGATATTACAGTGCTGAGTGCAGAATCTGCAGGCTGTAAACTCAGGCAGGGCTCCACGTTGTAATTTTGAAGCAAAATTTTAAAAAATCTCAGGCTTTGCTCTTAAGGCCTTCAACTGACTGGATGAGGCCCACCTTCATTATGGAGAGTAATCTGCTTTGTTTGGTCTACTGATTCAAGTGTCGATAACATCTAAAAAGTACCTTCCCTAGGCACCTGGGTGGCTCAGTCATTAAGTGTCTGCCTTCAGCTCAGGTCATGATCCCAGGATTTTGGGATCAAGCCCCACGTCAGGCTCCCTGCTCAGCAGGGAACCTGTTTCTCCCTCTCCCTGCCACACCCCTGCTTGTGCTGTCTCTCTCTCTCTCTCTGCCAAGTAAATAAATAAAATCTTTATAAATCAATCAATCAATCAATAAATAGTACCTTCCCAGGAACATCTACACTGTTGTTTGACCAAAGAACTGGGCCTCATGGCCTGGTCAAGCTGGCACTTAAGATTAACTATCAGTAATCACCAGGTCCCTTCACCTGTGGAAGAGAGGCCAAAGGGGGAACACCAGAGCCATTCCACATGATGAAGACATGCCTGGCCATTGCTGGCCTTAAAGAGGGAGGGGGGTCCATGAGTGCTTCCCAGGAATGTGCCAGGGAATGTGGGCAGCCTCCGGAAACCAGAAAGGCAAGAAACTGTTTTCCTCTAGACCCTCCAGACTGCAACATGGCCTTGTGACACCTGGTAGGACCCATCTGGGACTTCTGGCCTCCGGAACTGTGTGACGATCATATGTGTCAGGCCGCTAAGCCTGTGGTCACAGGAATGAACGCAGCCACTGTGAGTTCAGGTTTTTTCCAAGTACTTGCAGCCCAAAACACCCCAAACGTTCACTCGGGAATGCCAGCTTCTCCCCTGGACATTCAGTTCGTCTCCGGGAAAGGAGGGAGTGCACAGGTATTGTACCCGGTGCTCTAGGCCTGCTCTGGTCCTGTCTGGCTTGGATTCTAAGCCTTCCCCTCCCAGGGGTGATCCATCATTCCCTCCCCATATTCCTCCTCTGTGGGACTATACAACCCGCTGGTTGTCGGCCTTGTCTGTCAGCTGCTCCCTTTGAGTTTCCCCGGCCACATATGAAGCCTTTCAGGGCAAGGAGCCGTGTCTTCTCTTTTCCTCATATCTCCCACACCATCCAATGCATGAATCAGCTTTCTCTAGCACTGTCTTCTCCCAAGCTTTGTGACCTTGGACAAGTTACTCAGCCTCTCTGAGCCTCACGTTATGTGTCCATAACAAGCAGAAGATAAAGTACTTACCTCATTGGCTTCGTGTAAGGAATGCATGAGGGAGTGGGCCATAAATACCATGCGCGGTATTTATGATGCACAGCACATGCGCGATACGTATCCCTTTTCTTGGTGGTGGTATGGTATTATTACTCACCATAGGAAGTGTATTGATATGATGGGTGTTCCTCTCACCATTTTGCTGTCGAGGAACCTGATGTTCGAAGAGTTCAACAAACTTACTTGAGATTACAGAGTTAGAGAGGGTGCAGTTAGACTTGGAACTCAAATCCCTCTTGTCCAGTGAAAGGGAACCATGCAGGTCAAGTACTTGAAACAGTGCCTGGCCCAGAACAGCTTCTCATTAAGTGGTAACCGTCACTGTTTCTACTACCCGGATGTCTGGCTGATCATTCCATTAACATTTATTGAGGGCTGGCTACTTTCATATCAAATCCTGTGCCAAGCAGGGAGAACGCACTTTATCTATCCTCTTTAGTCACTGTTTCTGTAGCTTAATGACAATAGTGCAGCCTATCCACAGAGGTAGGGATGGGGGGCAACAGGTCACCTGGCAAGGATCCTACTCTCTGGCCTCCATTGTAACCTATCGGGGCTGATTTTCATCTCTGGAAATAGACTTTCCCTTTCTAACCCCTGGGCCTGGCTTGCTGCTACTTCTTTATCCTCCCCTCTCCCATTTCTGCCTTTGGAAATCCCATCCATCTTTCAGAGCTCAAATCAGCTACTCACCCCCATCCCGCAGTGGCCACAAAGTTTTCCTGGATAGCTTATGGATCTTTCTTTGAACAACTCAGGCTGCTGTATCCACGGGTAGTTGTCTGAATATTGGAGAAGAGCATGTCATGGGCATTGGTGGGTGAGAACACTCCCCAGCGGTAAGGAATCCTAAGGTTCTATGCCCCGTCCCCAGCCCAGCTGAGGAGCAAGCCTTGGAGGTCACTTGGCTGGCGCTTGGCGCTTGGCGCTTGCCAAATCTTTTCACCTCTTTGCTCTTTCTCTGTGACTAAATTGTAAGCTTGTTTAAATTTCTCACAGCACCTGGTTTAGAGCTTTCATTGAGTGTATTTATTAGGGACACTCTTAGATGCAAATAAGAGAGAAAACAGTTGTTTGTGTTTTAGAGAAATAAAGGCTTATTTTGCCCTCAAAAAACAAGGAGTCTGGGAGTGCATGACTCGGGGGCGGGTGGTTTGGTGGCTCCCCATTGCCAGAGTCTCGATACATCCTTGGCTTTCCCCTCATCTTCTATGAACAGCTGCCCGTGTCGTCAGCAGTAACTGTCTTTTCAGTCTTGCCCCCCCTTAATCCCATTGGCCACATGGGGTCATGTGACCGTCCTCAGCTGCAAAGGAGGTTGGGAATCCATGGATTTCTTTTTCCAGCCTCTGAAATGGAGGCCACTAGGAACAAGGGACCATATCAGAGAGCTAGGCACTGGGGCCTGCTGCACTCTCCATGAACGAATGCATGAATGATGGCTCTAAGACAGAGTTCCCACCTGGACAAGTGCAGGATAGAAAGGAAGTCAGGGATTTGGTTTTCAGATCTGGTGGTCACTGGGTTACACCTGATGAGAGTTCACTTGCGACTTTCCCTCAGGCCCGTCCCCAATCCCTCCTTGGCCAGGGCCCCTTGCACACTCCCCTCAACTGCGGATCAGTCCCACAGAGCTTCCAGAAAGGAAGAGACAGGCAGGGGTCCCTCCCTTCTGCCGCTCCCCGCCCCCATCCTGTCCATACAAGATTGATAATGAAACCAATACCTTTCACCAGCGTAATTTTCATATTTAATGAGCGTGACTCAAAAACTATTACATTAATTAGTCAAATCCCACAAACCGTTAATGGTGCACATGGTAATTAATATCGTATTCAATTAAAAAATGACCTGTTTCGGGGGCTTCTCCCAGGTTGGGGGCATAGGGGACTAGGGTGTTTGCAGACATGCTGGCACAAGCCCCGTGGTGGTGGCTGCTCTTTTTTTTCCTTTTTCTTCTCCCAGCGCTTGGTGGAGGGAGAAGGCGCCCAGAGAACCGGGTCCTCCCAGCGCGGCTGCCCAGCCCATGGCTTGCTTCCCCTCTGTTTGGCTGCTCTCCCCCTCAGCCCCTTCCCTGTCTGCCAGGCAGACAGCCTACTTGCTGTGATTTATGGGAGGACCTGGCACAGGGCTCACAGACTGGAAAATTTCCAGTTTACACAAGAATTCCCTGAAAAATGAGCTTGGTTAATTTATTTCTTTCATTAACGAGTTTGAACTGTGAGATAATCTTTCTGAGGGGCCCCCCCGACCCCCCTGGCCAACCCTGCATTGTTCACACATCCTGACAAGCTGTGCCCTCTCCTCCCCTCCCACCTAGGCAGGGCCCCCAGAGGGCTGAGAGCTGGCCTCAGTAGGTCTCTGCCATTGGTGTATCCACTGGACCTGGGGGCCTGTAGCCAATCAAGGATCCTTTTGTCTCCCACCCTGTTAATTACTGGGATTGAAGCTGGAGCTCAATCAAAAGACCCCTTGGCTTCATGTTGGCTCAACATGCCCCCAGAGGGCACAGCCCCTTGTTCAGGCCCTGGGCACCAGTGGCCAAGAGGACTTTAAGTCAAAGTGCTGCTAAAGCAGGAACTTAAGAGAGACAGGACCCATATGCAGGACACAAATGGAAGGCAAAGCCTAAGACCAGGCCCACCCCTCACCTGTGTGGGCTAGAGTAAGAGTGCTTCGGGAGCGGGGGTCCCCCACCTGCAGTTCTCCCCTTCCTGTTCCCATGGGACACCTTAGCCTCCACCCCAGGCTTTGACCCCGCCCCCCCCATGCCATCTAGCTGCCTCTTGACCTTCCAGCAGGCCACGGTAAGCATGTTGGTGGCTCAACCCATCTCCCCAGCGTACGGCCAAGAAGAAGGCCCGCATAGACACAGGAAGCCACTCAGGCCCAAGTGGACAGGGGATTCTGAGGAGGTAAAATATGGTCTACAGAGGAGCATGGGCTTGGTTCCAGGATTCCTTGTCTCATGGGGAAGAACACAGCTAGAGCAAAGTGACAGTGGGGGTGGGGGGGATAGGGAACCTGTTGCCTGGATGTAAGGGCAGATCTTACGAGATTATGATGGAAACACAATTTGAAATTATAAGGGGGAACAGGTGAAGCCAAGAAGGCAGCATGATGTTTGGGTCGAGTGCCAGGGCTTTGAAGCAGGACTGCTCAGTTGGAATCCTGACTCAACCACGTCCTGGCAACTACGTGCAGGTTCTGGTCTCCGGTCTCCGTGGTTTGGTTTTATGATTTGGATAGAAATTCTTTCCTCATAGGGCTGGTAAGAGTTAGGTAACATGGGCAAGGCACAGAGCCCCACTCTCTGACACAGAGTAGGGATTCAGTTAGTAGAAGTGATTATTATTGTATTAATGACAGCAGTATTAGGAGACCTAATGACAGTGCTTTGGAGACATCCAGGCTTGTGGTTGATACTGAAGACTCAGGAGACACCTGTTTCTACCTATTACTTGTAGAGGGTGGGGTTGTGTTCAAACCACATCACCTTCCCGTGCCTTGGTTTCCTCATTTGCAAAAAAGAGATCCCCTCATAAGACATTATACAAATGAAGTGGGATAATGCATGTTAAGGTTAGCACGTGGTGAGCCTGGAGACACGTGTTAAGTGTCTGGAACCCCATCTAAATATGTGGGATTCATCAGTATCACCGCCCTCGCAAGCTCGATGGGATGAGTGTGGCAATGGGCACAAATCGTCAGGGACCTTGCTGAGACGATTTTCCCACCCAGCCGTTCTGAGGAGTCTTGAGATTTCTGCATCCCTGTTCAGTTTCCAGATGCTACTGCTGCTGCTGGTCCACAGACCACACTTTGAGTAGCAAGGCATTATCTTACCTCCATGACTGATGTGCAAATGGAATTTCAAACAGGTCATGCTCCTTTGCACATCTTGACCAAGACTAAATGATAGACCTGGGATTTAAACAAAGGCATTTTGACTCCATGGGAGCCTGAGGAAACCTGTTTGGGATCTGAACAGTGTCAATACATAAAAATTTGGTTGTTCTCCAAACCACTCCTGATGCACTAACCACATTTGCACATCTGAATCCTGGGAACAGTAAGCTAACATGTGATTAGTGCTATACATTTGAAGTACATTGTCTCATGCATCCTATCTGCTTTGTCTCTCTTCGCCTTAGTTGCCGTTTCTGTAAAATGGGTATAATAACAGTTATATCCTGGGGTTGTGTGAGGATGAAGTGAGTTCTTTCAAGCAAGGCACTTAGAAGAGGGCTCCCTATGAGGGACAATGTGGCACAGAGCTTAAGCATGTGTCCTTGGGAAGTAGAAGGTCTGGCTGGGCAATTTATTAGCTCTGGCAGTTAAAGTTCGCTACTGGATGCCTTCGTTTCCCCTTCTGTAAAAAGGGAATGATAATAGCTGTTGCAAGGATTGAATTGAATCTCTTAGAATAGTTCTTGTTTAAGTCTTATTATTAGTTTTTTAAAGAGAATTCTGAAATAGTTACTGTTGTCTCACCTGTGTTACTGATGTGTAAACTAAAGCTCAGAGCTTTAGTTTGTTGCCCAAGGTCATGGAGTAACTAGCAGATCTGGGATGTGAAAGCAGGTGTGCTGACACTCTTTGCACTCTGAGTCAGCACTGTTGGGGGTGAGGTGGGTGAAAGGTAAGAGGGGACTTCTCCCTCCTCTGTGCGGCTGAGGGGACAGCACCCATCACAGGTGGCGGCCTCTGGTGCAGGATGTGTTGGCTAAAGCAGTTGTGGGAGCTCATAGTGCAGGAAGGGTGCTGGGTGCTTTGGGGTGCCTGGGTGTTGCCCGACACCAATGCCAGCCACTGTGCATTCTGTGCCCACATGGCACCCCCCCAGCCATGGTGGCAGTGGTGGCAAGGGCGAGTGCTTCCTGGTCACTGGGCTGCACCCATCCAGGGAGGTAGGCTGGCATTGCCTGCTGGCCAGAGATGCTAAGACATATCTGCTAGGAACTCCCAGAAACCTCCAGGTCGAACTTTGGCCAATCATTGCTGGTAATGCTATTACATTTTTATGTCCATGTCCTAAGGAGGGGAGGGAGTGGGTCTTTGTACAGGCCAGTGACGTGAATTCCTGGAGGATAGGAGCCATACTCCATTCATTTCTGTGTTCCCCACAAGAAGTACCGCCCTGTCTTACAATTAGCAGGGCTCCTCTGCTTTTAGAATAAATTAATCTAAAGCAAGGAATGGGGGCGCCTGGGTGGATCAGTGGGTTGAGCCGCTGCCTTCAGCTCGCCTCATGATCTCGGGGTCCTGGGACTGAGTCCCGCATCGGGCTCTCTGCTCAGCAAGGAGCCTGCTTCCCTCTCTCTCTCTCTGCCTGCCTCTCTGTCTACTTGTGATCTCTCTCTGTCAAATAAATAAATAAAATCTTTAAAGAAAAAAAAATAAAGCAAGGAATGAAAATGGTAATGGGCTGAAAGTTTGTGCCACCCTCCCCCTACCAGTTCATACATTGAAACCTAATCTCCAGTGTGATGGGATTTGGAGGTGGGGGCTTTTCTGAGGTAATTAGGTTTAGATGAGGTCATGAGGTGGGGCCCCCATGGTGGGATTGGTGTCCTTATAAGAAAAGGAAGACAGCAGAGCTCACACACTCTCCTCCATGTGAAGATGGCTCTTATGAGCCAGGAAGAGGGCCTTCATCAGAACTTGAACTTGGACTTCCAGTCTCTAGAACTATGAGAAATAAATGTCTGTCATTTAAACCACTCGATCTGTGGCATCACTTCTAGCAGCCTGAGCTGACTCAGTATAAAGGGAGAGGCTAAAGGGCTAAAATATTTTTGGACAAATATGGCTAACTCACAGGGAGGGACCCTGCAGTGCTGGGCGAGAGCATGGGGATGCTTAGGGAGCTGTGGCTGACATTCACCCTATCAGCTTTTGATCTCCAGCCCTCGCTTCCACCAAATATTTTAGTGTTTCCTTTAGCACTCTAACATGAACTCCATAAATAATCTAACCTACCTAAAAATGCATAATTAAACAATAATATTGCAGGTTCTGAGCATAATATAAGGAAGAAATAAAATGAAAATCATGTATGTAAAAATAATGTGACTTTAGGTATAATTTAAAGAAAAAATGGGATATGTGTAATTTATAACAAAACCATTTATATCATGATCCAGTTCAATGACACTAGCCGACATAAAGGAAATGTCATTTGGAGAAATCTCAGTAAGGTCTGTAGTCTAGTGAGTTGTACTGTGCCAATCAGTTTCCTGATTTTGATAATGAACTATGGGTAGGCGAGATGTTTCCCCTGGGGAAGCTGGGTGATGGGTGTATAGCCTTCCTCGGTACTATTTTTGCAGCTTATTGTGAGTCTGTAATTATGTCAAAATATGAACTAAAATTGTTAAAAGAAGTTGGAAGTGCACCTCTTTGTAGATTCCCTGTGAATTTGACAGCCTCGAATACAGACAGATCCATCCTGCCACACAAGAGATATGCTCTGAGTGCTGTCCCCATTCTGTGATTTCATTTTCTGAAATAGTGAGCAATTCTTGGCAAGGTCCTGAACAAAACAAAGTCCACTTTCACCTTGATTTACAAGAGATGAATTGCTGGAAAATTTGGCAATATTAGAACTTTGCAAAAAGTTCCCTTGTGTTTCCGTGTAAAAAACTGTTAGGTCCAGACTCAGATCATTCAAATTTGGGTTTTCACATACATGATGGTCCAGAGGAATGTCTGAAGTTCACATGGGACAGGGGACCATCTTTGTTGGGCAAGGTTACACTATGTGTTTTTGGATGATCATCTCCCTGGACATATCCACAAAATGCCAACATGTAAAGCTAATCATTGGAAGAGCCAACCCTTCCCCCTCAGATGCAAAGAGCCATTATCACGAACGGGGTTCCTAACATGGGGCTGGGGAGGGAGGCTTATTTAATATTAATTGTCTTGGGCCTATAATGCCAGGCTTTCCTTGTCCCTGCCACTCCAGGAAATGGCTCGCAACCCCCCTCCCTGCATGTGTTTTTTCAACTCTGCTTTCCTTTAGTCTGGCCCATGTCTGTCAACACCATCCTTTGGAAGCCAGGTGCTAGGAGCTGAACTCCTGGATACAGGTGCCATCCTCCTGAGCTAGCACTCATCAGAGAGGAGACCTAGCCACAATCCCAAAGACCTTCCCCACCACGCAGCCCAGTCCCATGTCTGACACATACCCCTGCTCACTAGTCTGGAATCTAGAAACTGGGTAGTCCTTCCTGCCATCCTAATACGTCCTCAGAGAATGAACCACCCAATCAGGTTTCACATTTCCTTACTAATAAAAGGAATGTGCGGGGCTGGGATATGTTACCCTTGGGGAAA
Source organism: Lontra canadensis (assembly GCF_010015895.1). Taxonomy (NCBI): domain Eukaryota; kingdom Metazoa; phylum Chordata; class Mammalia; order Carnivora; family Mustelidae; genus Lontra; species Lontra canadensis. Next base: position 682,910 of record NW_022631167.1, on the reverse strand, counting down.
CGGATCTCAAACAGAACCCAAAGTGCTTATAAGCTGGGCAACTCTGAGCAAGTCACTTAAAATCTCTGAGTCTTTATTTGCTCAAATCATGTACCAATCACGTAAGATAGTTGATATGAAAGGGCTTTTCAAACTGTAAAGTTATATTAAAATGATAAGTAGCCATCACTGTTAATTGTTATTTGCACCAGTCCAATGATCCATTTAAATAGGCCGATGAATTAGGGCGCCTGAGTGGCTCAGTCATTAAGCGTCTGACTCTTGGTTTTGGCTCAGGTCAAAATCTCAGGGTCATGAGAGCCTCACATTGGGTTCAGTGTGAAGTCTGCTTGAGTTTCTTCCCCTCTCCCTCTGCCCCTCTCCCCATTCGCGCGCTCTCTCTCTCTCTCTCTCTCTCAAAAGTAAATAAATGAATAAAATCATTAAATGAAAAAAACATGGCAATGAATAAAAGAGGAGTCATTGGGAATCCACATGAGTTGCAGGACCAGAATACACATTCCATCACTGAGACCAGGGGTTGACAAACCATGGCCTGTGGTGAAAATCTGGCCCACAGCCTCTTTTATAAATAAACTTTTATCAGAACAGAGCCATGCTCATTCAGTTATATTGGCTGTTTTTGCACAACAACAGTAGAGTTCATTGATGGTGACAGACAGCGGAAGGCCTGCAAAACCTAAAATAGTTATTTTTCTAGTCCTTTACTGGAAGATTTTGCTGACTTCTGGTCGCTACAGTCAACAGAACGATCTGTCTAAAGGGAACGGCCATGTCCCTACCCATCCCTTCAGCCGTTGCTGGTGACAACAGAGGAGAAGCTTTAGCATGAAAAGCAAAGCGCGCACAGCCTCGCAGCCACCAGCCAGCCTCACTCTTCAAACCATGCGCTTTAGAAGACAAGCTTCTTTCTTGCAGTTCCCTTGCTCAGTGTTGTTTCTTGCTCCATGCATTTGCCAAGGACACGTTCTGGTGGGAAAGAGCACCTTTCCCAGCTCACACTTGGACCTCTTGGCCCCCATCTCTGGTGGCCGCAGCTCCTCTGTCCTTGAAACACGGGTTCAGTGTGTTCCTCTCAACCTGGGAAGGCCCTAAGGAGTGAGCATCACTCAGGAACTTGGCTCTGGGGTGAATAGAGTCCCAGCTTCTCTGCCTGTCTCCCAGGAAATAGCAATGAATAGCCACTATTATATATATCATCACCTTTGAGCACTGCCAAAGCCCAGATTGCTCCAACTTTCATCGGACCATGAGAATTCAAGGGGAGAAGACCTTCTCCCCCCCAATGCCCACCTGCTGCCTCACCCCCTCCCCTCTCTGGGAGGTGGCAGGGATTTTTTTTAAGGCAGGTGACACTATAATTTCAAGTTCTGTATAATAACTTTTTAGTTACACAGACACTCAATAGAATTTCCTGAGAAGGAGGTTGCATCCAAGTCATTCTAGAACCCCTACCGACTTGAGTGTAACTGCTGCTAGTGGGCAAAGAGGTAATTAGTGTGTAACCTGCCTTCTGGTTTCAAAGCAAACAGTCATCTGGGCTTTGCTCTGGGGGGATGTAAAGCATGAGTGTTGTGCTCGGTTGTGCCCCAGGCTCTGTCTTGCTTGAAAAGTCCCAGTGACCCAACCGGTTATAGGACCACTCCAAGGGAGTGGAGGTCTCATGGTAAGCAGAGTAACACCCCCCAAAGGTGTTCACGTCCAAATCCCCTGATCCTCGGAACGTGTTACATTACATAGCAAAACAGAATTGAGGCTATAGACGAGATGAAGGTCGGCGACCTTAAAATAAGGAGGATCACCCTGGGTTATCCAGAATGGCCCAACATAATCACAAGGTTCCTTCCATGTGGAAGCAGGAGGCAGAAGAGAAGGTCAGAGAGAGGGGCTGGGACACGGATTCAGCCCACTGTGCTGGCTTTGTAGGGGGAGGGAGGAGACCACGGGTCAGGGAATGCAGGTGGCCTCGAGAAGGGCAAAAAGCAAGGCAGCAGATTCTCCCCGGAGTGTCCAGAAAGGAACACAGCCTGCGGCGACCGGGGTTTTAGATGAGCAAGGCTCCCATTAGATCTCCAACCCTCTGGAGCTGTAAAATAACACGTTCATGTTGTTGGAAGCCACGAAGCTCGTGGGCGTTGGGTCCAGCAGCCATACGGAACTAATGTAGCTGCCTCATTTTTTCTGGCTCCTTAACCTCTCTGCAGCAAACCTGATTTCGGGTCATCTGGCCTCTCCCAGGAACCAGGAGCTCACTCTTTAGCACATAGCTTGCTGGATACTGGTCTGCTATCCTTTCGGAAAAAGCTTCCTTTGTGGACTCAACATCTATCCCCTGTAGCTCTCAGTTGGTCTTGGGAAACACCTTTCCTTGCATGCCAGTTCTCTTGCCCCACAGAGTGGTGGGTCCCTGCCCCCACCCCTGGTCATAGGGGCTGTTTCGGGATGGCGCAGGACTCAGCCAGAAAAACCCGAACCAGTGGGACCCAGTTCTTGGACTTCCATGGGCGGACAACCATTGAGAAAGAGACGCTCTTCTCATGGTAGACGCGGGAACCTAAATTTGGAGCAAGTACTCCAGCTTGTCGCATCGCACATCTACTGGTTCCACTTTGAGATACACGGCATGGGTGTCGTTTGTTGGACTCTCAACCTGAATCCCGTACCAGGCCCGGTCCTGGGGGTGGCTTTAACTTAGGATCTTAATGAAGGCAAGAAAAGGATTATTTGAGAAAACTCGAATCTCCACGAGAATGAACTGTGGGTAGTTTTGTTAAATGTAGAAACATGTAGTGAATTAAGAAGTATATTATGGAGTCACCCCAAGTTACTTGAGGTCTTGCCGACTAGTTGAATAGTCAGCCAGGCTCTCTCTCTGTCTTGGTCTCTTTCCACAGCTGCCTCTCACCTTCTCATGCAGACACCCAGGTTATGGAGAACAAAGGGGGGCCCAGTCCAAGGAACCCTCGGTGCTCCCCCAGCCCTAAGACAACCAGTGCCCTCCTCCACACTTCACCTCCATAAAGAAAGAGAAAATGGATGCATTTCGAAAACAGAAAATTTCCGCACACATAGGAGGGTGTGTTTTTAATTGCTTCCCAGCATTGGTGAGGCCCAAGAAGTTTTTGCCTGTTTGAGGAGGTTTGGGAGGTTTGGAAAGTGTTAAGCACAAATCACAGATATCATCATGAAATAATTATCCCGTTATTGTGAAAGCAGAACTGATTCTGATCACTGGCCTTTTCTGCCTGTGCCCAGGCTTCTGGTAATTTCTTAACCATTGACGGTCCTCTCTCTGCTGGTTTTTGTCTCCCTTTTTCCCCCTGAATGCCTCACAAACAGGAAGACACAATCGTCCCTGACAGCCCAGTTAGGGACATGGGACGGGTTAACCCAGATCCGAGGTAGGCAGCGAACAGTTACCACTCCCTGCGGGGGGGCTGGGAACCCCTGTCTCCCTCCCGGTGTGTGCGTGTGCACTCATGTGTGCCCCCGGAGCATAGGGAGAGGATCCAGTGATATTTCACACAAATGAGAAATGTTATTCTGCAGATTAAAGCCTCGCCAAGCCTGGTTTTGTCTTTATTTATGCTTTTCCATTTCCCTCTGCGCTGACATGGGTGCCCACGCTGGGGAGCACCGAAGGACGTAATTGGCGTGGTGAAGGATTGTCATGCAGCCCCGACGCTCCCTCGCAGGGCTCCCCCCCTCCACTCCCCCATCTGTCACCATCTAATGTGACAAAGTTTTTATCGGGCATTGAGGCACAGGAGATTAAAAGTAAATACTGCAATCAGGAGGCAGCTGGGGAGAAAATGCAGCACATTTCACAGTAAGCTGCACAGCTCATCAGAGTAGCCTTGTGGCTCCAGGAGGTAAGGGTGGTGGTGGTGGTGGGTTGGGGGTGGAGAACTCCAGGTGGGAGACACAGGGGGAGACACAGGCCCCGGCAGCTGTGCTTACACACTTTGCCCAGTAATAATCAAATGAGAGCAGCCGCCCCCATTATGGGCCTCACGATGATCACGTGAAGTTTGAACAGGCTCCTTCTTTAAAAGAACCTGAAGGCCAGAGGGGTTAAGAAACACGCCTCGAGTCACACTGCTGGAGAGTGGCCAGGAACCCCTCTCTCCTCCCACCCCTTCCTGCCCTCTTCTTCAGTGAACAAATATTGGAGTTTGGGTCAGCAAGATAAATTGTCACGGGAGAAATCTGGCTTTGTTGCGTCTTTGTTACTGTGTTGCACCCAACCATAAGTGGCCATCCTTGACTCAGTCCTATATTGTCCCATTTAGAATGTAAGCTCAATGTTTTGTTTCTTTTTTTTCTATTCAGTATCTCTAGCACTTGGAACATTCATTGCCTGGCATATAGTAGGTGCTCAAAAAATACTTGTTGAGGGAGGCCTGAGTGGCTCAGTCGGTTAAGTGTCTGCCTTCGGTTCAGGTCATGATCCTAGGGTCTTGCGATCGAGTCCCTCACCGGGCTCCTTGCTCAGTGAGGAGCCTTCTTCTCCCTCTGTCTGATGCTTCCCCTGCTTGTGCTCTCTTTCTCTCTATCTCTCTAACAAATAAATAAATAAAACCTTAAAATAAATAAATATTTGTTGAATGGTTGAGTGAACGAATGACTATTGGTCCAGTCCAATAAGGTAACTAAAGTGTGGTTCGTGGACCAGTAGCATTGGTATCACCCGGAAGCTTATTAGGAAGGCAGGATCTCAAGTTTCACCCCAGACCTCCTGAATCAGAATGGGCACTTCAGCAAGCTTCTCAGTAATTCATATGCATGCTGAAGTTTGAGACCCTTGGTCTTGATGACCCAAGCTTTCTTGCTTCATCATCATGGTAAAGGGAGGTTGAATTTCACATTTACTTCTGCGATAGTGCTTTATGCCATGCGTCATTAAATCCCATTGTTAAATCACTGCCATTATATGATCATTCTGGGGGGAGGGGCCCGAATCAGCCATGCTTGGGCACCTGCAAATCCTTTCTTTCTTTGTCTCCCTGCCCCTTTACTTTTCCACCCTCTGCCCTCTCTACAGGTTCCAGCTTTGTAGTCCTGGCCAATAGTGGATCCTTGAAACCTTCAGATTGGGCACTGCCCTTGGCCATGATAGTCTCTTGAAGAGTTGATTCCCCTCTCACTGGGAAGAACAAAGAGGATGAGGAAAAAAGAGAACTCTATCCTCGCAAACTTTGAGCCAAATAAGCCTTTACTTACTGTGGTTCATTAAAAAATAGAGTAATAGAGCTTGGTAAACTGAGGCTCAGGAGGGAGAAGAGGTCCCATGTCAACTGATAACAACAAACACTGGGTAGTGTCAGGTCCTTGATGGGAAGATGACACGCTGGGCCAGAGAATGCCTACATGTTCCCAAAACAATTTCCCATGTTGAACCTGGGTGTTGTCTCTCCTTTTCTCTTCAGGCTTTTGGACCCCACTGCCTTGGGGGCAAACATGCATGGCTGTGACACTAGTCTCATGCTCCAGCCTCTAACATTGCCGGCTTCTGGCTGCCACCCTTTCGATAATGTAGGATTTAGAGCCAAGAAACATTATGTCAGCTACTCAACATTATCCATGATCATGTTATCACCAATAATTTTATCAAGTACTATACATTTAAATGTGTTTTTCTCATTTTAGTATTTCCAAAATTAGAGTGCAACTTACAAGAGATAAGTACCTTTGATATATTGCTTCTATTTTTAAAAACTTGAATTGATGGTGCATATTACAGTTGATGGCATCTTAGAGTTGAGAGAATATGGCATTCTCCTGGGATGGGACACACACAGCACAGGTACATTTTGATAGATGGTCAGGAGCTTAGGAAATGTGGAAATGAGGATAAATTAATAAGCACAATTGATACTACTTACTGGGGTGCTTATTTTATGCCAATTGTACATTTTCTCTAATTCCTAAATAATCCCCATAAGAAGATAATGTGACTTTAATCATTTTTAAACATGTGTAGATTATAGTCCCTAAACTGTAGTCTTTCTCTTTCATAACAGCTTTGTTGAGATCTAATTCACACACCATAAATTCACTCTTTTAAGGAGTACAATTCAGTGGATTTTAGTATATTCACAGACTTGTGCCTATAGTCTCTTTACCTGAATTTCTTGAGGATCTGGTCTTCTCTTAGCTCTGCCATCATTCCTACATGGTGGATTGTTTCCCTCGTGCATTTTGTGATTTTGGATTGTGAGCTTATCTTTCGTGAGGCTTTATGCATGAAAATCCTCTTTCAATTGGATAGCGGATGTGTCCCTTGGGAGGGGGACCCGAACCACAGGGTCCAGTGAGGGAATTGGTGGTTCCCCTGCCTGGGCCCCAGCATCCACCCCACAGAGTCATTACATGTGGTGACTGTGGTCCAAAGACCACAAAGCCCTGTGTGTATGTTCACGTTGTCAGCGATACCAAAGCCATGTCCACACTAGGGCATAAGCTGCCCACGAGCAGAGGTGTATCTTACTTTGTTCACCACTGCTCCTCCTGTGTCCATGTCAGGGCCAGCCTTGGTGGGTGTCCAATAAGTCGCTTTTAGAGGAATTAGTCCTCCCCTGGAGATTAAAATAGGACATCTTTGGGGTACCATTATTCAGCCTACCTCAGAAGGGATCTTATAAATAGTCTTTTCAGCTTTCTTCACATTATAGAAAAAGAGAAGGAGGTCCAAAGGGGTCTCCTGGCATGGGGCCTCATCCTCTTTCCATCCTACCTACTACCCTGCAAAGGAAGTGAAGGTTTGGTGGGTACAGAGTCCTAGCAGGAGGAGCTGTGGGAAATGCCAGTTTACAGAGGAGTTTCTAAATAGTCTTCCATCTGGATACCTGAGCCAAGGATGGAAGGAATGAAGGTTCTGTTCTGGTTACAAGTATTTATTGAGTGCCTCTTGTGTACCGAGTGTTGTGTTGAGCTCAGCCACGAGGGGAGTAAGACCCAGCACCTACCTAGGGGAGAGACTCCTGGAAGGGGCATATTATACCTTGGAAAAAAGGCACAAGCTATGGAATAGGGCGGACACTGAGTTTGAAACCAGTTTTTCTACTTACTAGCTATAGGACCCTGGGAAAATTAATCTCGATGATAATTTTTTCATTCATAAAATAGTAATTATCATTAATCCTTTATATTACATGGTGAGCATCAAAAACAACTGCTTTAATTTTTCCCTAATCCTGGAACCAGCACTTAATTGTGGACTGTGTAACTGCCAGGGCTCCCAGGTCTCAGTTTACCTATCTTTGTAATAGTGATGTCACTCCCAGCAGGAGGGAATTTAGAGACAGAAGGAATGGTTGCTAAACATTTTATACTCAGCTTTGGCCACTTTGGCAAGAGCCTGGGAGGAGTCTGTAAGCAGCCCAAGGTTAAGTGAGCCCAGAAGCCCTCCCAGACCTCCCTGTCTGCCTCAAGGGTTGAGCAGAGGTTTCACTGTCTGTAACCCATTTGTGCCCCTGGCACCTGGGCTAGAAAATTCCACCTCGGTGAGTCATCAAGAGGACTAAAAGACGTGATCCATGGCTGTGTTTCTTAACTGTTACACTACTGACATTTTAAGCTAGAAAATTCTTTGTTGTGGGTATCATTCTAGACTTTGTAGAATGGTTAGCAGTGTCTCTGGCTTCTACCCACTGGATGCCAGTAACAACTCCCAGTTGTGACAATCAGAAAGTGTATTCAGACATTGTCAAATGTCCTCTGGGGGACAAAATCAGTGCAGGTTGAGTTATATGGAAAAGCCCTCTGTAAGTCTAAATGTTTAAGATGTCCTTCTTTTAAGGACTTATCATTACATTATTGTCAAATGCTGACAATAGGCTACTTTTGAGACACTGTGTGTCCCTTTTAACCAGAGCCCTATAGAGATGGTCTGAGATCAAGTTTAACAGGAAATTTTGTGAAAACCTTAGCCAACAGGCAAGGAAAGTACTTTCGAAGAGCACACGCTGTGTGCTGTAGGCAGCGTCTGCTCTGCCTGCTCCCAAGTCTCGCGCTGCAGACAGCAAGAGAACCCATTCTGGGCTCAGCTGCTTTGCCACCTGCTGGGTGGCCCCAGGCAGGTCCCTCTCCTCTAGGGCCTCTGTTTCCCTCTAGGTGGACTCTTGAGATCCCACAGTATATCCACTTGCTCTGACCCTCAAAATGGCCACGGAGGGGAGCATGCCCCAGCGGAGTAGCCGGTCTCAAGTGTCTTTATAGAAGTGCAAGGTCATCTGTGTGATGCTTCTTCAGATATTTCTGGAGCATCCGTCTTGTGTTCGGCTGGGGAAGGGCTTAGACTAGGGTGGTGGAGATACCACCAAAGGCAGTGGCAGGTAAAACCAACAGAACTTGGTCTAGATTGGCCATCAGTGTTGTGGAAAAGGAGGTGTCCTGGCTGGGTCTTAGGCTTCTGGCTTGAGAATGGAAAGGCTGGCCTCGGCCTGAGATGGGGAACATTACAGATGACCAGGTGTCTGGGGACAAGGGGCATGGTCAGTTTGGTTTTGACTGTGTTTAGTGTCTCATGTCTCCCCAGCTTCTGGATGGGGGTGTCCGATAGGGAGCCAGACACCCAACACCGGGGCGTGAAGAAGAGGCTGGGCTCGAGTTTCCTGAGTAGTCAGTCTCTTGCCTATGGACACAGCCAGAGCTCAGGGTGCTGGGGAGTGGCTGGAGATGCTCTAGGGTAAGATTTAGAGGCCTTGGGTCAGGCCCTTGCAAGAGCACCAGCAGGAGGAGGGACTCACGGCATAGATGCCCTCTACCCTGCTCCACGGGTCTCCTGACTCCTAACCTTGACCCTCTGGTCTTACTCATCAGAAATCTGTTTCTTAGAGAAAGTGACTGGGTCTGTCTTGTGCACTCCTGAGGAAAAGGATGCTGGTGTGGCCTAGCTGGCCTCTCTCCAGCTTCTGGGTCCTCAGCCCTCCCCTCTGCATCCCCTTTGCGCTTACCTTGCAAGTACTTGCTGGGGACCTGACCGGCCGAGGAAGCATGCTTGGTCTGCATGGGGTTAGGCTGGAAGTACCAGGGAGCTGACTCCCCGGGGAGGAACCCTTGACTCTCCCGGATGACCTTCAGAGGAAGCCAACTGAGGACCGAGGTCCCCATGGCCCACAGAGCACCTTCACACCCGGCCCAGCAGCAAGGGCTGGGGCCAGGGGAGCTGGGCTCTCATGTTCTTGGCGGTGGCCTGTGGGCCCAGCCCCGGGATTTCACGTCCACATCCTCTTCCAGGGGCTCCCAAAATATGGACAGTCCCAGAAGCACGATCTGGTTATTTCCAGGCTAACAAGCTGGGGCTGAGCAGGTGATCGCTCATGTCTGTGTGCCTGGCACTTGTGAGCGCGTGTGTATGTTTCGTTTCCATGTGCGTGTGCGCGTACATGGACCTATGTTTTTTGCTTCCGTGTGTATTTGTGTGTGCACCGTGGCTGCTGTCATTACTTTGCTAATGGAAATACTGCCATGGATCGCAACTCTCAATTAGCTCCTGGGGCGATCGCTGTGACAGCCAGTTACCGAACAGCAAGGCCTGAAGGAATGAATTAATTTGTAGTACACGGCAGTTAGAGTCACAGGGTTAGCAACAGACTCCATAGCCAGGGACCCTGACTGGAGGAGCCGGGACCGGTGGGCACCTTGCGGGTCCCTGGGAGGTGTCTTCCTTGTGGGCCTGGCCTGGGAAGGGGGTCAGAGGAACACCAAAGACCCTCATTGAGCTCAAGACCACACAGCCTGTCAACCGTCCAGGGTTGCCCCATCTGCCCCCAGGGGAGGAGGGCCCAAAATGACACACAGCAAGCCTGGAGGCCAGGGTGCCAGGAGCTGGCAAGGGTGGGCCTTGTTCTCTCTCTCTCCCTTTCCCTCCAAACAGGACTTCCTAGGAACTCAGTTGGCTGGAGTGGGGCCAGGTCTCCTCCAGGAGTCATTCTTCCCAGGTGAGCTCAGGGAAACCCTAGGGCACTAGGGAAGGACAGAAGGAACCCCTGCCCCACTCCCTCTATATGTTAATTAGGAGTCTTTCTTTTTTATTATTTTATTTTTAATTGTGGCAAAACTCCTATAACACACAAATGGCCAATTGAACGTATAGGATCTAGTGGCATGTGGGACTTTTATGATATTCTGCCTCTGACCTCCTCTCTCCAGCTTCAAACCTTTTTTGTCACCCCAGAAGAGCTCCACATTCCCTCTGTCTACACCTTCTGGCTTTCAAAGAGAAGAAAGAGTCCAGTGCCTTACATTCAAGAGTCTTCCTTAGGGCTTTTCCTCCTCATCAGACCTTGGGAATAATGATTATCTCTTATCACTAGAATAAATCATGTCCAGTGGGCTGGGCACTTTCCTGAATACATTTGGACACAGGATCTCATTTTCAACAACCCTGTAAAATGGGTTCTCTCGTTGTCATGCCCATTTCACAGATGGAGATACTGAGGCTGTAGATGTTACCCATGCGTGGTGCCCACAGTCACATAGCTAATAAGTGGCGGAATTGCAACTTGAACCGAGGTCTGTGGTACTCCAAAAACCGTGCTCTCCACCTCCACGTTCTGGTGCCTTCTGCATCCCGAAGGCCTTTCACGTTCAGCTCCGTAGTTCCAGGGATCTGCAGACAGAGCCAGGCTGGACTCACACCCTCAGTACATGGTCATTATCATCACGGTCAGGTAGTGGGATTTTTAAAGGAACAGGGAATTCTAGACTAATGGAAGATGTCTTTGACCAACAGTGTCCTGGGCAAGGAGACGAGGAAACAATTTGCTTCTTATCACCGCCTATGTATAATGTGCATTTGTCATTGCTTGTCTGCTTCTGGCTGAGTTTCCTGTGATTTTCTTCTCTCATTAATGTCTTCTTGTAGAGGCATCATCTCTTTCCGTAATCTACAGTTCAAGTGAGTTCAAGTGTCCATGTTGATGACCAAGTACAAGGAGACACTGGCCAGGCCCAAGTTGCCACTCCACCATTGCCTCAGGCAGAATGCAGCCGTTGTGGGGGCGAGACAGCAGGATGGCTGTGTGTACCGGCGGGTCCCCCTGACCCAGGGCAGTGTCCCTGTCTTCTGAGAGCCTTACAGAGCAGCAAGGAAGGGGTCTGCTCGGCCCCATTTTCTTCAAGTTTTACTTCCTCGCCTTCCTGTTTCATCATACCACCAAACCTCTTCCAACGTCTTCAGTAGCCTTCACCCACTGCCTCGATTTCTTCTCCAGCCTGGCTTCCCGCCCCTGCTCCCCAGAACAGGATCCTACAGCATCAGTAAGAACACAGCCATCATGTCCGGAAGCCCTACCCAGCTTCCCAGCAGCACCCGCACCCGCTGGCTACTTCCTGTTCATCCTTTGTGACACTTGTCCCCACAGGTCTGTATGACCTTGCCCCTCCTGGCTCTCCACCTGCCCCTGGCTCTTCTTTCTCCTTCTGCCCCCTAAATTCAGGTACTTACCAAAGTTCTTCTTTGTTTCCCGACCATTCCTACTTCTTCCCCTGGATGAGTTTTTTTCTCAGTCTGCTGGGGCTGCAGTAACAAAGTGCCGTAGACTGGGGGCTTCAACAATGAACACTTATTTCTCACAGTTCTGGAGGCTGCAAGTTCAGGATCAGGGTGCCAACAGGTTTAGCACGGGGTGAGGTTTGCAGATGGCCGCCTTCTTGCCATGTCCTCGCCTGTGCAGAGAGAGAGAGGGCTCATCCTCTTCTTATAAGGACACTAATCCCATCCTGGGGGCTGGACTTTCATGGCCTCATCTAACCCTAGTTACCTCCCAAAGGCTCTGGCTGCTCATACCATTGCTTTGGGGATTGGAGCTTCAACATTTGAATTTGGGGGCACAGACATGCAGTCCATAGCGTAAGTCCACTTGCTCCCATAGCCTCAAAGAGCACCTCAAGGCAGATGACTCTATGTCCATCTCTTCCTATTTCCCTGGTTCCAGATTTACAACATGTGTGTGTTGTCACCTTACTTTTGCGAAACTCTCTCTAAATCTAGGCTCCACACCTTCAAATCCAACCTGAACATGTAGCCAGAGTCATTGCCCCAAAGTTCAGCTCTATGTCACTTTGCTGCTCTGTTGCTCTCAATGGCTTCCCTTTGCCCTTGAGCAAAATTAACACTCCTTACTATAGCATTTAAGGTCCCTTGTAATCTGACCATTAACTACCTTTTAAGTCTTATTTTCCACGACTTATTTGCTACAACCTTGACATGTTTTAAGCCTCAAACCACTTGCCTATCTCACCTCTGTAAGTTTGCTCATTCCCGCCCCCCCCACCTAGAATATCCTCCCAAGCCTTAAAAAAGTTAATTTTGGGGGCAGCTGGGTGGCCCAGTGGGTTAATGCCTCTGCCTTGGGCTCAGGTCATGATTCCAGGGTTGTGGGATTGAGCCCCACATTGGGCTCTTTGTTCAGCAGGGAGCCTGCTTCCCCCTCTCTCTCTGCCTGCCTCTGCCTACTTGTGATCTCTGTCTGACTTGTGATCTCTGTCTGTGAAATAAATAAATAAAATCCTTTAAAGAAATTAAAAAATAAAATAAAATGAATAAAAAAGTTAATTTTTTTCTGATTACAAAATATATGGAAATTACAGTAAATTGTCAATAAAATCTGTGGGGTCTTTTATTTTATTTCAAGCTTTATTTATTTATTTATTTGACAGACAGAGATCAGAAGCAGGCAGAGAGGCAGACAGAGAGAGAGAAGGGGTAGCAGGCTCATTGCTGAGCAGAGAGCCCGATACGGGGCTTGATCCCAGGACCCTGGGATCATGACCTGAGCCAAAGGCAGGTCATGATTAACCCACTGAGCCACCCAGATGCCCCTGTGGGGTCTTTTAACCCAAGGCATGATATTACCCAGAAAATGCCCCCACAGCCCCAGTTAACCTCACTTTAGAATTCAGCCCTATGGAGAGCTTGCTTTTCTAAAGCCGGACTTTGGCTTATAAGGTATTTTCCATTACCAGAACCATTTTTTCTTCTAGTGTTTTTTTCCCCTAAGAACAAAGACATTCTCTTACATCACCTTAGTATAATTATTAAAATTAAATAACATCATAATCATCAATTCATTTAACGATGATCTGACACCAGTCTCCAATTCCCAGTTTATTCCCATTTGGCTGTCATGTTTCTTTCCCTCTCCTTTGGTCTGTAACTAAAGGGCTGATCTTTTTCAGCTTTTCCTCGCGTTTCTTGATCTTGACATTGTTTTTTAAGAGAGCAGGCCAGTTGTTTTGTAGTGCCTCATTTTGGGTTTGATGTTTTTTCATGATCAGTGGATGCATGTGGACAGGAACCTTGCAGAAGTGGTACCGTCTTCGTCTCAGCGCCTCCTACCAGGAGGCAAATGATGTTGCTTTGCCCCAGTATTATCAGTATTGACTGTGATCATTTGGTTAGGGGATGTCCACCAGGCTACACCACTGCGATGTCACTACAGTTCCCTCTGGAATGAATCAGTCATGTATGGGAAGGCACTTTGAGGTTAAGAAAATATCCTGCTCCTCCTCAAACTTTCACCAATGGATTTGAGCATTCATTGATGGCTTCTAGCTCCACCATCCCTTCCGTGTTTACTACTTGGCTTGCCACTACATGGAAACACTTTTCTTTCTTTCTCGTTTACTTGTTTATCTATTCAAATCCATATGGTTTGGGGAATTCTTACTTCATTCATTGAGCTTAGATTCAGGGCCATTATTACTAATTTTGATGATCAAATTGTCCCAGACTTGACCAGCCCTTCAAGAAGGTTTCTGTGTCTCCTTTATTCTTTGAGCAGAACTTATGGTCTGGCACCACTGGATGTTTGGGGCCCCTCTTGTTCTTTCCTTTCTTCAAGGAGGCTTCCAGGCCCCATTTGAGTTCACTTATCTGAAGAGCAATGGTGGGGCTCAAAAGAACAATTGTCACGCATCTGTCATTGTCGCCGTGGTCCAGCTGGCATGTGTTGTATTACGCTCTCCTGTGGTTTTTGTGGTTTAATCATATATAGTAATAATAATAATCTTATTTGTTATCTACACTATTTTCTTTTTGGACTTCTTGGGTTTACCATTTTCTTTTTTTTTTAAGTTCTTATTTATGTATTTGACAGAGAGAGAGAGACACAGTGAGAGAGGGAACACAAGCAGGGGGAGTGGGAGAGGGAGAAGCAGGCTCCCCGCTGAGCAGACAGCCCGACGTGGGGCTCAATTCCAGGACCCTGGGATTATGACCTGATGATGCTTAACAACTGAGCCACCTGGGTGCTCCTACCTTTTTCATCAAAAATTCAAACACACACACACTGATATGAAATGTAAACTACAAACCATCATATTGCAAGATGAGACGCTGAAGGATTAGCAAAGTCCTCTTCCAAAGAACCAGATGAAGAAGCAGTCTAGACTAGGAGGTCAGCAAACTACAACCTTCTCCTGTTTTTCTTTTCTTTTTCTTTTTCTTTCTTCTTTTTTTTTTTTAGTATTTTACTTATTTATTTATTTGACAGAGAGAGAGAGATCACAAGTAGGCAGAGAGGCAGGCAGAGAGAGGGGGAAAGCAGGCTCCCCGCTGAGCAGAGAGCCCGACGTGGGGCTCGATCCCAGGACCCTGAGACCATGACCTGAGCCGAAGGCAGAGGCTTAACCCACTTAGCCACCCAGGTGCCCCCTTCTCCTGTTCTTGTAAATAAAGTTTTATTGCCACACAGCCATACTTGTCAGGTCACCTGTGATCGACGGCTGCTTATACCCTACTCCACGGGGTAGAGTAGTCACAACAGGTTGTGTGGCCCACAAAGCCTCAAATATTTACTACCTGGATTTCTACCAAAAATGTTTGCCGGCCCTCCCCCTCTAGAAGACCAGATGTTGAGAAGCCAAACCAGTAAGAAGAGCTAAACATTGCTGAAAGAAACGAGGACCTCCATGCCTGTGAATTCAGGCTCCCTCATGCCACTGCTTCGAACAGCCTTGCTTCTTCCACGGGGCACTGCTTGTAAAGTGAAAATCACACACAGTCAGACTCACCCTGGATAGTCTGCAGAACGTTGCCACGTTGGAGACTGATCACTCTTGCTCACGAAGTCCAGCGCAGACAGCCTTGGTAGCATCTACAAATCCGCGTGGAGCGTCTGGACAACAAGTACACGCAAGGTGCTTGGAGCTGCTCTAGGCTGTGTCGCCAGCCCTGAGACGGGCAGGCTCAAATCTGCCGCGTCATCAGCTGCAGTTCTGAAACCAAATCACATATGGGCTGGCAGTGTTTACGGGGAATAAATGATTAAAAACCCTAGAATAGCACTCCCCCAGAAGCTCTCTCATTTGGAAAATTGCAAAAGGAAATTGAAGAGGAAAATGTTTTGCCAACACTTTAGCTCGAGGAAAAGCCCTCTTGAACATATGTTGAAAGAGACTTTATATTTTACATCTGGGTCTTTGCAAATTACCTCAATTATTAGTGAGCGCAATAAACACCTTCTAACTATGAGTGATTAGAAAACTGATTTGAAAGACCATTCCAAATATGTTCGAAATTCCACGCCCCGATTAATACATTAGTGACGAGGCACTATTTCACACCCATTGGATTGGCAAAATATAAGTTGGATTATGAGTGATGACTGGGATATGGGGAATTGAAAATACTTATCCATTGCTGGTTGGGATTGAAGTTAGTAAAAGCTCTGAGGACCGATTTGGGAGTGACCAGTAAAAGTAAAATGTGCCCACCCAACCAGTTCCCCAGCAATTTGTCTCGTGGTTAAACACCCCGGAGCAGCAGTTCTCAAAGTGGGATCCCAGATTCCTGGGGATCCCTGAGGTGCTTCCAGGGGAGCTGCAAGGTCAAAGCTATTTTCAGAATGATACTGAGATGCTGTTCCTCTGTTCTGCTGGGTTGACATTGGCACTGGAGGTATAAAAGCAATGGTGGGTAAAACTGCTGGTACCTTAGCACGAAGCAAGGCAGGGGCCCTAACCTGTACCAGCATCCTTGTATCCCACACTGCCATGCACTTTGTAGGGAGGAAAACAGTTTCCTGAAGAATACTCTGAATGGATAGGAAACTTTTAATTTTTAGAAATCTTGACCCAGTGTCCCTATCTTTATAATAGTCCGTGTGATGAAATGGGACGGCACCTAAAGCCCTCCTGCGGAAAGCTGAGGCACGGGGGTCCCTAGGGAACACACGAGTGTCACTCTCAGTGGAAAGGTGAACTGGCCGCTTTGTCCACAGAATACGATTCTTCCTCGACAGAACAACCAACAAGCGATGGTCGTTTGGGCTTCAGGATCTCTAGCAGCTCTTTTCCCCAAACTGAAGGGAGCCTGTCGCATCACGGAGAAACAACTGGTATTACTTGTTTCCAATAATAACATTTGAGCTCTCAAATGTTAGGACACTTAGGTTTGCCCCTGTGAGTGGGACAGCTGCCCACTACTAAGGCTTTTTCGAGATCAGAGGTGATATCAGTGAACAAAAAGTTTTTATATTGTCTAATGAAGTGTGCTAACATCTGGAAGATCTGTAGGACCAATGTTTTCCCAAATGATTAGTGTAGGATGTTACAAAAATTAGGAGTTAAAGATCCATTCGAAGTACAAGATAGATCAATGCATCTTAACATAAGAGTATAGAAAGTTCGCTGATACAATTTGAGATTTCCCATTGCAGCGGATCTTTTATTTATTTATTATTTTTTTTAAATTTCTTTTCAGTGTTCCAGAATTCATTGTTCATGCACCACACCCAGTGCTCCATGCAATACGTGCCCTCCTTAATACCCACCACCAGGCTCACCCGACCCCCCACCCCCTCCCCTCCAAAACCCTCAGTTTGTTGATCTTTAATAATCATTTGTTGAATTTTGCTGTATTATCAGAGAATATCCACAATACCTGAACAGTACAACCTCCTTTTCCAAATATGTGTTTTATAAGAGGACAAGTTTTCCTCATAGATTTCTACCAAAACAATGTAGTGCAGCAGACACTAAAGAGATTTATGAAAATGAAGAACATTATTCCTCTTACCATATTTATATTGGAAAACAGTTATTTCTCATAAAATTTTTTATATTAACATGCAATGGGTTTGTTGCTATTATTTTCCATTAATTGATAAATATTTTTCAAATTCAGCTTTCATTTATAAAATGATAATGATGATACCTATTGATAGATATAATCCCCTTAAGGAAAAGGTCTTTGGGGTCGTCAGTGATTGTTAAAAATATAAAAGCATTCTGAAATCAAAAAGTTGGAGGAGTGCTACCCTAGAAATCAATCTCTTCTATAAGTACGAGGAAAAGTATAGAAGGAAGTTCACGGGGCATCCCTTGAAATAGTGGGAAACCTGGAAAGAGCCGTCTTCCGGTAGGAGAATGGATAAACTGTGGTCTAGTTATATAAAGCATATGAATTGGGACGCCTGGGTGGCTCAGTTGGTTAAGCGGCTGCCTTCAGCTCAGGTCATGATCCCAGCGTCCTGGGATCGAGTCCCACATCGGGCTCCTTGCTCGGCGGGGAGCCTGCTTCTCTCTCTGCCTCTGCCTGCCATTCTGTCTGCCTGTGCTCACTCTCTTTCCCTCTCTCTCTGACAAATAAATAAAATCGTTAAAAAAAAATAATAAAGCATATGAATTAGCAGCTGAAATGAATGAATTAATCTGTATCTATAAATATGGACAAGATCAAAAAAGTCACAAGGTTTAAACAAGTTGCAAGAGACTATCAAAACACATTGATACTATTTATGTAATTTTTAATTGCAAGACAAAATTACTGATGGAGACATATGTAGTAAATGTATTAAAAATATGTGGGGGTGGAGCTCCTGGGTGGCTCAGTTGGTTAAGCAGCTGACTCTTGATTTCCGCTTAGGTCATGATCTCAGGGTGGTGAGATTGAGCCCCCCCCCACCTTGGGTCTCCATGCTGGGTGTGGAAACTGGTTGGGATTCTCTCTCTTCCTCTCCCTCAGCCCCTCCCCCCACCCTGTGAGTGACTCTCTCTCTCTGTCTCTCTCCACACCCCCCCCCAAAAAATGCATGGGTGGTACACCTGACGGCTCAGGTGGTAGAGCATGTGACTCTTGGTCTCAGGGTCGTGAGTCCGAGTCCCACACTGGGCATGGAGCCTACTTCAAAACAAAGGCATGGGGATGATTTACATTACCTTCAACATAGATATTTCCCTGAGTATAAGAGAGAAAAAGCTAAGATCGTAAGGCCTATACCCTATAATGTTATAAAATTTCTTAAAAACTATAAGTTCTAAAGTGAATGAGTTAAATGAGTTAAAGTGCATAAGAATTTGTTTATATTGGGGAGCCTGGGTGGTTCAGTCGTTAAGCATCTGCCTTTGCTTAGGTCATGATCCCAGGGTCCTAGTATCGATCCCTGTTGGGCTCCCTGCTCACCGAGAAGCTGCTTCTCCCTCTCCCACTCTTCCTGCTTGTATTCCCTCTCTCTCTCTCTCTCTGTGTCAAATAAATAAACAAAATCTTAAAAAAAAAAAAAGAATTTGTCTATATTGTTTTCTATAATTTTCTGTGTGTTTCAAATGTTTTGTAATAGAAAACAAAAAATCTTTCTTTTCAATACGTGATTTATTTCAGAATAGAGGTGGATAATTTTGTTCCATAAGTACCTGTCGCTCCCCACTCGCACTGAATCAGGGTTAAACATGTACTTAAAGACTGTCATTGTAACCTGTGTCAATTCTTTCTCTGATTGGGGAGCCCTTACAGCTTTGCCTGCCCATACAACTGGGGAGTAGAATGTAGAGGGAAAGCTTTCACTTTCTCTGTATTGTTTAAGATTTTATTTACGTATGTGAGAGAGTGTGTATATGAGTGGGTAGAAGGAGAGGGACAAGTAGACTCCCTGGGTGAGTGCAGAGCCCCATCCCAGGACTCAGATCACGACCTGAGCCTAAGGAAGTCAGATGCTTAACCTAACCGACTGAGCCACCCAGGCGCCCCTTGTGTGAGTGTGTGTGTATGTGTATGTTTTTTAAATGAAACTCTATGCCCAAAAGGAGGCTCCAACTCACGACCCTGAAGTCAAGTCACATGTTCTACCGACTGAGCCAGCTGGGCACCACTGTCTGTACCATTTCAACTTTTTATTACAGTAATGTTTTGTCAGGAAAAAAAATTATGTATGTTTCCACCGGAAAATAGCAATACTAGAAAATGTCTACTTTCACTTTTAAAATAGTATTGAGACCGTGCTCTTCATTTCACTATGGAGACTGATATTTTTCAGTAGACCCGGAATGATTTTTCTGTGTCATTAATTTTCAATAGCACTTTTCCTGGCTGCCTAATATTCCATCATACAAAGTGCTGTACATTTTGCAAGATCATTCCTGTGATTTTGTTCACTTTGGCTGCTTCCAGGGTTTTGCTCTGATAAACAGCATTGTGCTACATCTCAGTTGCATGTAGGTCACCTTGACATTTGATTATGAAGCAGTTCGGAACATATCGCTCCAAAATACGCCATTTTGGCATATCAACTATTTTGAATTAAAGGCACTTGAAAAACAGCAAATACAAGAAAAACATTCAAACTTTTCCTCTTTTTCTTGAAAGCAGATATATTCCCATAGGAAAGATATCTTTCCTATACCAGTGGGAAGGTAACATTCTTATCATCAAGAATAAGAAGTTGAGACAGAGAGAATTCTACCCAAACAGACCTTGTGGAAATAACTCTAAGCTTTCATTTGCCTGCCCCCGTCATTAAGTCACTGTTCCACAATTGCCTCTCCTCTTTCAACCTCATATAAAAGCAAGTAGATTTCGCCATTTCTTTCGTTCTTCAGTCCTTACGAAGTCTCCCATGTCACATAAAATCGGATTAAATAACTGTACGCTTTTCTCCTCTTGACCTGTCTTTTGTCAACTTAATTCTCAGGGCCAGCCAAAAAGAACCCAAAGTTAAAGGTAAAACTTGCCTGCCCTACAGTTATTTCCTGAAATCTAAGCTGCGTGACTTCCCCTTGGGCAAATAATTTAGGCTTTCTGAGCCCCAGGCAAGGCTGGAATCCATTCCAACCAGGGGCGATTTTGTGATTTTGTCCCTCGGGGAACATTTGGCAGTGTCTGGAGACATTTTTGGTTGTCACAGCTGGAGGAGAGAGAGGCTGCTGCAAGCACCTATTGGGTAGAAACCAAGGATGCTGCAAAACATCCTCTCATACACAGGACAGCCCCCACTACAGAGTTACCGGGTGCAAAATGTCAGTCCAATCATTCAATCTTCCAAAAGACTGGAAAACTTGGAATACAATGATCGCTAAAGTGCCTTTGGGCCCTGAACATTTCGGGGGAATTCTGGAGTGACTCACTGCTTGAGTCCTGGAGGAAGGGTCCTCACCCCAACTTGGGAGCCCCTGAGGAGGACAGGCCAGAGCATAGAGGGTGTTTCCAAAATTTTCTGACTGCTCCAATCGCTAGGGGTACTTGTTAACCACAGACATTCTCCCCCGCTCCCCAGTCCTTCCCTGGGGGTTCAGGGCAGGACCCAGGAATACATACCTGTAACAGGAGCCCGACAGGAGTCTAATGAAAACTCAGGTTGGTGGGGAGGGTCCACCCAGCTCACTATCAGAATCCCCCAGGGGCTTTCTAAGCAAGGTTGGGGGTGGGGTTCTGGAATCTGGGCAATTTTGTTGATTGTTTAAGCTCCCAAAAGTGATTCTGATGAAACCAGCTTCAAAGTTTACATCAGCTTTGGGAGCTCTCTGTGGGAGTTGCCTGGGCACTCATTCATTAATTCATTCGTTCATTTATATTCAAGAGATTGAATATAAAGAAGAGAGGAGTTAGACACAGAGTCCACCTGCAATGACTCAAGATCTAGTAAGGAAGGTGGACCCACTAGCAACTCATTAGCAATTCCACTGCCTTTTGAGAAGGTCTGAGCAAAATTCTTCCGGAGCACACAAAGCGGAGAGGGACCGGCTGTGCCTGAGGGCTTCAAGGAGGAGGCGGACCTTCTAGTCTTAAAGGATAAGAAGGGAACCGTAGGGAGGAAAAAGCCTGCATTCTTGACCCCACAAACAGTAGTAGGACGTCTCTTGGCAGGCAAGGGAGGCAGCAGGTCCAGAGAGAGGGTCAGGGGGACTTGCCCTCTCCTGACTCAACATTTTTCGACCAACATTTTTCGACCAGCTGCACAGCACAACTGCATTTTCAAGCATCTTTGAAAGTGGGTAATGCAGGCAATTTGCATGAAGTCTCGTTTGTCCAAAATTTGAAATAATGTGGGTCCTACTTTGTATTCAATTTCTATAGGAAAGTTAGTCCTGAATTCTTTGAGTTTGAAATTAGGAGAGGTTTTCAGGAAAGCATCCTTCACGTAAAATCTGGCCTGCCTGGAAGTGAGCACCTGCTGCACACCGGGTACCCCCCCCACCCCACCTCGGGTTCCTGAGAAGCATAAGGCTCCACCCCATCCCTAGTCCTCCTCCCCAACCCATGTAAACTTTTATGTGAATCCGGAGGTGTGGGGGTGGGGAGGGCAGGTGGAAGACACTGGGAGGAGCCCCACAAAGAGAGGCAGCCTGGGACCCGGTGGGGACAGGATGGATGGCTGGGGGAGGTACACGGGCATTTTTGCATTTTCGGCATTTTCCAGAGAGGCCTCCAGAGCAGAGAACAATGGGCAGGAGGGTTGGAGCGGCCCTGCCACCTAAAGCCACGCTTGCCCCTTCCCCTCCCTCTGTTCTTG
The DNA here is from genome assembly GCF_010015895.1 of Lontra canadensis. Lineage (NCBI taxonomy): Eukaryota > Metazoa > Chordata > Mammalia > Carnivora > Mustelidae > Lontra > Lontra canadensis. The sequence goes on along the minus strand of NW_022631167.1, from coordinate 661,176 downwards.
TCCCTGAGCATTAGCGAGTGTGACTCTTGGCTGCTTATGTCAGTCAGTAGGTATCTATTAAGAGTCTCCTATGTGTTGAGCGTTGTTCTGTGTGCCAGGACCACATCAGGGAACAAAATAGACCCAAATTCCTGTCGTTGTGATGCCGGCATTCTTGTAGGAGACCGATCATAAGCAAAATCAACAGGCCGTTTACACAATACAGCAGGTGGTAAGTCCACTGGAGGAGAGCAGCGTCTAGAGGGTGACAATGAACGCGGGTGACAATGAACGTGGGTAAGTGCGCGTGCGCGAGGGTGTGTGCTTAGCTGCACGAATTTTAAAAGCCTGTGAGGGAAGGCTTCCCTTTGATATCTCACACACCCGTCTCCACTCCTATTTACACGTGTGTGTCCGTATGAGTTGTTGCCATGCTCTATGAGTGAGTTTTTTGCCACCGTAAGCTCCTCTAGGGGCAGTGACTATCCTCTCTCTGCCACTGTCCTCAAGACCCAGCACAGGGTTGGGCCCTTCGCGAGCATTCGAAGCTACTTTCTGTGAGCAAAGGAAAAAGAAATGAATACATAAACAAAAATGGAATGAATGAAGGAAAAAAATAGAAAAAGGGTCCTGCCGTCCCGCCATCTGGAATTTGGGCATCTAAGCCGGATGTTACAGTCTTTGCAAGGTCGCCCTGGCTTGGCCAGGCAGAGACCCTCCCTCTTCCCCGCAGGAAGAAAAGGAGGTGCCTTGGGAAGGGGCGAGCCCAGGGTAGGGCGGGAGAGGGTTGGGCTGGGCTGCAGGGTGTGGAGGGTGCGGTGGGATGGGGTGGGGTGAGGCGTGGCGGGTGGAGAGGAGAGGGAAGAGCCAGAAGAGCAGGAGGGGAGAAAACAAAAGATCAATAAGGACCATCAGGAGGTGACAGCAGCCAGCCGGGGAGTGCTCCTCCCTTGATTAGAATTCATGAACTCCCTTCTCACATTAAGTCTTTATATGACACCTGGCCTTTAATGCAAAGCTGGCTGCGAACATTAAAAATTAAAAGCTGAAGGTAGGCTACATCCATCTCTGGGAGCGCAGCTCCCCTCCTATCTGAGGTCTGCACAAAGCTATTACACATTGATAAATTATTTTGGGTAATAGCCGAGATATTACATTGTTTCTGAGTGAAGGTAAAATCTCTCCCCGACACGGGCATTTATCAGGAGTGCCTTTCATCTTATTTATTATGGGCCTGGTGAGCGCAGGACTGCGGGCAGCAGGGGTGCACGCAGGGGTATGGGCTGGATCCCCTTCTCCCACCTCTACCTCTCCTCCCTCTCCCTCTGGCTCTCCCTCCAGGGGGGATTGGTGGGCCTGTGACAAGTTAATTATTAACTAGAGATACACATTTCCCCTGAAAAGGGGCAGGGGATCCTGAGGAAGAGGGAAGCTTGGTTATTGAACAATCATGGGGTGGAGGGGGGTTGGCGGACCCTCCTTGGTCCCACCTGGTAAACTGGACTCTAGGCCCATCCCCATCCTGCCCAGGTCACCCGGGAGGAAATCCCGAGCAACCCATGGCAGGCTCCCCTGGGCCCTCCCCGCCCATTCCAACAGTGGGCAGCCAATCAGAGCTGCCCAGCATCGGCTCTGGGAAGGGACAGAGGCCTGGAGGTCTTCACCTGCAGCCCCCTCCCAAAACGCACACCCCAAAGGTACATCCTGAGAATGCACGTCCTGAAAATGCGTCTCTGTGTCCTGCTGGCGGAGTTCCCAAAGTCATCTCTGCTCCTGCCCTTCCTTCGCCCTTTCCAACCTCCACACCCTCAACCCGGCCTCCTTGTGGTCCTCTGTGCTAGCAGTTTCCAGAAGAGACAGCCTTTGGAAACCGGGATGACGGTAGGCAAGTCTTTATAAACGTTCCTAGTCTCCATGGCCTCAGCTGCGGTAGGAATGTGACAGGACTGCCGACCTTCCCGGTGTCGCCGTAGTAAAGCGTCCGGTCAGGACCGCCTGGGACTCGGTGTGGGACTTTGTGAGTAGCATGTGTGAGCTTGTGGGTTGACCTGTGCCACGCAGAGTATCAGCTGCCAATATGGGCCACTTGGTTAGGGATGCTCGAGGGTCATTCACCCATATTCCCTTTTGGAAAAAACCTTCCTTCTAGAAATGTTTGCCAAGTGCCTTTGTTTTCCAGGCACTGCGCTAAGTGCTGACTAGTCGGGAATGAACATAACGGACTGAGCTCCTGCTCTCCAGCTGTTCACATCGGACGGGCTGGCCTGCTGTTCTCCAGAGGGGAAAAGCAAGTGCTTACGGTGATTTTGTCCCCGAGGGCAGGCTGGCTCGCTGGCCTTTGGTCTGTCAGCTTCATCAAGTGCGTGGCACGCAATCCGTGCTCACGGTCTTTGGAATGGGGGAATGGATGGCCAAAGTAGCCATTGCCAACCCCCCGGGGGCACAGGCAGAGGCTTGCTGAGTCTCACTGGCCCCAAGGTACAGTCAGCCTCTGCTTCCTAGCAAACAGAGACTGCCGGCTCAGCTCAGGGGAATGCGCCAGCTCAGAGCCCCAGGCAGGCCAGATGACCCCCAGTCAGAAGGACATTGCCCATTGTTGCTGGGTCCAAGCCAAGCACTGAAGTCCCTGCTCCTGCCTGTGAGCCAGAGTGATTGTCTCCTTTCTGGAACTCCTGCCTGGTGACCAGAAATCCTGGCACCTCACAACCAGCAGGAGGGGGAGGGGAAGTCCCCCCAGGACACACACTCCCTCTGGGCCCAGCTTCCCACTCAACCTGGGAGGTGGCCCATTGCAGAGGCCAGCTGGGTGCTGGAGGAGGCCTGGGGCGAGGTGGGTCATGGCGGTCATGCTCTACTAGCCTGGCCGGCACCTCCCCTGTCTCTCTGGGTCCCTAGCCTGCCCACTTGAACTTGGGTGGGACCATCTGACTGCTTCTTGGTTTTGACTTCAGCCTTGCTGGCTGTCTTTCCAGTCTCCCAATTCCATTCCTTGCCAACGAGGACCAACCCCACTCCTGCACCCCGCCACCCTTCCCTAAGTCCAGGAAGGATGCCTGGCCCCTGACGTGGGGTGAACGTGGGCATCTCCAAGAGCACTGGCACCTGTCTGGCTTCTTTGAGGATTTAGTTGTCAGGCTGAACCAGCTCCTTCTCGATGGGGGTTTTCTTACTAGGAGAGTCTGAAGTGGGCAGTCCCAGCCACTGTTGAGAGCTGTTTCCTCTTCTTCCCCATGCCAGATACCCTGCTGGCCACAGTGGGACTCAGTGCTGCATACTGCTGGGCGTGGGTCTTACTCCACAAGTGTGACGAGGCAGAATAAAGGCTGAGATGCTGCTCTAAGAAGATCGTGTAAAGTGAAGGGAAAAGAAATGCCTTCGAAGATTAGCTCAAGGATAGAGTGATAATAAATTACCATCATCACGGTTACAAGAGCAGCTAACACCGAGTGTACATTCTGTGCCGGGCCCTGTAATAAGCATTTACTTACCCCAGCGAGTGGGTTACAGAGGCTCAGAGGAATCAACAATGAGAGGCAGAAATGGGATCCGAACCCGAGCCTCACTCCAGACCACACGCTCTTAAGCATTACTCTGGGAAAGATCTCCGTGACCAGCTACTCCATTTCTCCCATGAAGAAACTTTATTTCCTTACTCTCCAGCGAGGGAAACCCATCGCCTGGAACCTGGCAGGGCAGGGACTGGATTCTGAGTACCCTAATTCCAGATCCAAAGCTTTTCTCTACTGCGCCCCCTGTTCTCCAGGAACGGTTCTCCCTTCCTCTCCCCAGTCCCTCCAAGGCCGAAGGGGATCATGAAGGCAGAGAGAGAACCTATAGCCGGGAGAGCTGGGGTCAGGATATGAGCAAAACGTTGCCAAACAAGCCAGCAGGCATTGCCCGGAGCCCCTGGGAGCTGCCGGATGCTGGTTTGCGTAATGGAAGCCAGAGTCAGAGGCCAAAATAGCAGCGGGAAATAGGGAGTGTGCAGGGGTGGAAGGGCCCAGCCAGGTAGGTCAAGGTTCAAGAAATCCATGAAGGCGGCGGCCATGAGGACCATGGGCTGAGGACACTTTGGAACAGAAGGTGGCAGGGCCCAGGGTTTGCTGAGGCAGGAAAGATCCCAATGGGCTTGAGTTAGAAGCACCAAAAGAAAAAGGTGCCAGCCACAGGGCAAAGGCAGAGGTTTGGGGGCAGCAAGGCCTGGTGGTGGAAGGAGGCATGTGTCCTAGTTACTACAGGGTAGAACACAGAGGCAGCCATGTTGGAGGCAGGGGTGGCAGCCACGGGAGTCGGGGGTGGAGCTGGGGGTTGCTTCATTGCATGGTCCGCCCAGCAACCCATGAGCCTCGCCTGCTGGGGGAGCTGGAGGGCTTCTTGGTTTCCAGGTGAGAGTTGGGAAGGAAGATGTCCAGAGCATCTCAGAGGTCATTTCTGCGCGTTAGATAAATATTTTCCCCTCTGCTATTTTCACAAGTAACTGTCATAAATATTTAACTTGTATTGATCACTTTTTTGTCAGGCTGGTTTTTTGCTTTGTTTTGTTTTGTTTTGTTTTGTTTTGTTTTTGATGGAAATTTGTGTTGAGATCCAGACCGCACAGGAGCTTGAATTTTTAAGGGCTGTATTTGAAATCCGGGGGGGGGGGGGGAATCAGACATAATAAAAGGACATGATGTGGCTGGAGCTTCCACTACTCCCTCTCTGCATAATGTGAATATAAAACTGATTTTTAAAAAGTGTTGGTAAAGAGGGGGGCATGGTAGAGGGTATCATTTATCTTGAGTTTGCCTCTCATCAGGGCTTGCCAGGGTCCTCGGGAGGCTCTCCATCTCCAAAAGGAGGGCTGCACCCCAGTAGGAAGTGTGTTCCCTACTTCCCACCTTGGAGAATGCAGAGGCAGGCTTGGAAAGGGAGTTCCCTCATCAGATTGGCAAATGCATCGCAACCATTCCTGATGCATAAGCCCCGGGGTTGCGTCTATAGCCTTCACTAATTCTGCACCTTCCTAATCTTAGCAATATTTCAAGCTGCTGGGCTTTAGGCTTGGCCCTTTAGAGTTAATGTTGCTCCGGGGGGTGGGGGTGAGGAGGGGTGATGAGTTCCTGCAATCCCAGTGCCTCTGCACCCAGAACCTGGTATGGGGGCAGTGGTCAGAGGGAAACAGAGGGAGAGAAAGATATCAAGTGTAGTAATCAGAATGAAAAATGGAGCCGCGGTTACTTTAAACAAGAGCTAATTCATCACAAGAACGAGTGGATAAGTAGCTGAGTTTCAGGCGTTCAGTGAGTTCCCCGTTCTGCTCCAAAAATTATTCCACCCCTGTCCGCGCGCTCCCATAAATCATCCCTTCTTCACATCAGCTCCGATTACCAATTACTCCTGCCTGTAACACGCATTCCTTGCCCAACACCATCTGATGGGGCCCTGCCTTTTAATTTTACAAATGCCTTTCTCCCCCGCACTTTTTCTCTCTTCTTTCTCCTCCAGTCTCTCCCCTCCCCCAGCCTACCATTCTCTCCCTCTCTCCTTCTCTTCCTGTCCTCTGTCATCTCTTACTCGCCTAAGGTGCCTCCTCCTCCCTGGGGCCCCTGACCGCCTGGCCACCTGCAGGAGTCCCTTGGGAAGGGAGGGAAGGCCACCTTGGGGAGCAGTGACCCCCGGAAGGCCTGGGGAAGGCATGAGAGGGGCACATGTCACATCTGTCCCTGGCCTGCTTCTTGGTCTGCAGACCTGGATGGAGTTTGAGTCTACGGTTCTGACAACCTGTTGGAAAGGGCTATCATTTGTCCCTACGGGGACAGCTTTCCACACCCCCACCCCCACACCCCAGCACCTGCCAGTGAGGACAATGGTCACTGGAATATTTACCGTGATCTGTGTTGGCTGCTGGCCATGTGGGAGCACAGAGGTAGGTCTCTGCAGGGCTCTGACACCCCTTCGAGGAAGCGCTGCCTTCTGGCTCAGCTTCTGCTCCAGACACAGAACCACCCAGCACTGCGATCCCCAGCCTTCAGTAGACTGGGGCACTTTCTCATTTTTTGTCACATGGACCATGTGTTCTTAAAAATCAATTGTCCATTGATTTTGAAACTTAACTTTGACTTAAGCAAAAATTCATGTACTTGTGTGTTTGAAGTGATGGGTCTATTTCCCTCAGTACCTGTGAAAATAAAAGCTTAGCTACTAACCAGCGAACATAGCCCTATCAAGAAGTGCCTGCCCGCATACTACACGTTGGGCTTCGCTCTCTCCATGATGGCAGGCAGAGGACCAAGACACAGAAGTCAGAGCATCTTGGGCTTCTGAGAATGTCCATTCCTCACTGCCCATTCCAGGCCCACCTCCAGGGACCGAATCAGGAGGCATGGCATAGGCCCAGAAACCCGGAGTTGGCAAAGTTCCCCTGGGGACCTCTGCTCCTGCTTTTGGAAGTACGAGTCTAGCTGTACTTCAAGCCTAATCTGCTTTGTGACCTTAGGATAATCACTTCTTTCTCCATATCCCAATTGCGTCAGCTGGGAGAATCCTAGCCATCCTACCTTCTGGAGGTCTGAGAAGACCCTAACTGGACAAACTAAGCACAGGATGGGTTTTAAAAGGTGCCCAGCTTTGTTCAGGTGGGATAGGGAGGCATGGCTTGCTACCTACAGTGGCTGCATGAGGACCGGACCCAGCCCCGCCCGCCATGGGCTTCTGTGTGCTGACCTGCAGTCCCCACCTGGCCATCTGTTTTGATTGGCTTTGAAAACAACAGATTCCTATGGGCTTGAGAGCCCCCAAAGTGGATTCCAAGCGAGTTTCATGATGGTCATTTAAATCCAGATGTGCATGGGGTATGGGGATACCAAGAGTCACCCGGAAGCCCAGGGTGGGCACCAGAGTGGGGCCATGCAAGGGTGTAGTGAGCGACATTTAAAGAGGCCCCCCACTGTCAGGGGCTGGCCCTGGTCTTGCACAAACCCAAGGTGAAGGCTTCCTTAAATTCTGTGCCCTGGTGTCTGCCTGGCTCTGCAGAAGCCATGGTGTTCCTGGATGCAAGTCCTTGCAGGGCAGCGTGAAGTCAAGAGAAGTCAAGAGCTAACTGAACGTTCAGGAGAAAAGGCACCATGCCCGGGACACGTCAGAGCCTTTGGTCTCTGAGGGGGCATCATTCATTCTTGGTGCACCCAAGGACCTCTGGGCTTGGCGACGTGGAGGAACCTGCCCAATAAAAGGAGAGGAAGGAAGGAACTGATAGATCCGGAATTCGAGCTCAGAACTGCCTGTGTTCTTTCAACTTTCCCTTTCTCACGCAGCATTAGTTAAACTAGAACTGATTCCATCTCACGGAGGAGGCAGACAAGACCCAGACCCTTCCTGTTTTCTCTGCACTTAATCATTTACCACTTTTAAATCACTCACTGCCCAGTAGGGTTTTAGGTCGCTGGTGCTCATTTAGACCCCTCACATCCCTCTGCCTGTCAACCATGACCCACTAGGCATCCAGACAGACACAGCAGAAAATTGTGAAACTTCTTTTTGGGGATCTGAGAAGCCAGTTGGGAAACAAAATTAGCTAAGGCTGAGGATCATAGGGGCCATTGACAGCAGCAAAGCCAAAAAATAATAATATAGTAATAATAACAACAACAACAACAATAGCTACCATCTATTGAAAAGGTATTTCCAAATGTGACATAATCGAATCCTCACAGCTACCCTATGAGTATTACTGTAACCCTGTAAGAGTGGGAAACTGAGCCATCCAGCAACTTGGTCATGATCCTATGGTCAGAAGTGGCAGGTGGGATGGAAATCAGGTTTTTCCAAAGTGGCCAGTCTCCCTTGACGGCTCCATCTAGAAGGTAAAGGCTGCTGGTCACAGGAGGAAAATTACCTCATAACCACTTAAATAAGTGACCCAAACATTGTTAATTCGCTGTTTTACCTCCTGCTCTTTTATTTCATAGTCAACCTTGGTTGATGGAAGGCAGAATGTCTCCATGTCCCCAGTTTATTAAAGTCCGCCCTTCCTGTGTGTTTGGGGAGGGGAGGCTAGGGAGGGGAGACACAGTAAGGGAGAGACCTGGCATAGTGGGGTGTTCAGGAGCATCTGCATGATTGGGTGGGGTTTGAGTGAAGCTGTCTAGCGTGGCAGTTCTCCAAGTGCTGTCCAGCAGCAGCGCCTGGGAATTCATCAGATCTGTAATCCTTGGGCTCCAGTCCAGCCGCACTGAATTGGACACTGGGGTGGGCCCCCGCAATTTGAGGTTTAACTGGGTTTAGTAGTTTTCAGCTATGGCTGCGCATTGACACTACCCGGAGAGCTTTCAGAAATACCAGCACCACGTCTTACCCCACGGTGTGCAATGTGGCCAGGCACGGGGAGTTTTTTAAGTTCCCCAGGTGATTCTAGAGTGCAGCCAAGGTTGAAAAGCCCTGGTTTAGAGGTCAGAGGACCCGGGACCTCACCCTGGATTGGTGCCCCCCAGTGACAGGATATTGTGGGCTCCCATGGTCTCAAGAATTCAAAGTTGTCACTTTGCTCTGAAATTCTTCCCAGCTTAAAGGTTTAGAGTTAAGGGACTGGGAGTAAGGAGGTAGTGTGCTATCAAGAAAAGGATCTGAAACTGGAAAGACTTGGGAGCCTAGTGCAAACCCTACACCCACCACTGGTGAGCTATGTGACCCCTTCCGGCCTGATTCTGAGCTGCAAAATCGTCTGATTAACACCTGCTTCCACCGCTGTGGATAAGGCCCCGAGGGCAGTGGCAGGTGGTGGGGTGTAACTCACCAGGCAGAGGACATGGTTTTTAAAAAATGGAAACTGGCCAAAGGGAATCATGAATGTAGGAGGTTCCACGGTGACCCACAAGGTCAGGGAAAAGGGGTAAGGTGAATAGTGGTGTTGCAAGTGATGAGGCTAGCGGAAAGGATGAGGGGAAGGTAGCCTCGAGTCTGTCCTGTGGTGGTAGAAGGGTTCAGAGGAGAAAGGGTCCCCTAGAAACTGGATTCACGTGCTGGCATGGCAAGGATTTGGGATAAGACCAAGCAATGAGCAGTGTATGAAAATGTGTGTCCTGGCATGGAGAGGAAGATCCAGCAAAGGGACTGTTGGGATGTCCCCACAGGGGATGGGGATCCCAGCAGGAGGGAGCCAGGCTCTGTCTGCATCCTGAGATGGGAGGGAGCCAGGCTCTGTCTGCATCTTGAGATGCAGGAAGAGAGCTGTCAGCTGGTGCAAGACACAGTGACCAGGAATGGGACCCCCAAGTTGCCGAACTAAGGTTCTTGGTCTGTCAGTAAAGGCAAAACAAGATCCTCGAGCTATGGTGTCGGGAGCCCCGCCAAGGCCCTTGGGAGCATTTGCAGAGCTAGGATGCAGCACTGTGACCTGGTTCTGTTCGCCTACCACACTTGCTGGGTTAACTCGGGTGAAGAGATGTTTCCCAACAGGCTTACCTTGAGCCTGGCTCAACCCTTCTCTCTCTCTTCCTCCTCCAGGAGGCCAGGACTTGGCCTCCAAACTGACAGGAGGTTGAGGGTCAAACTTGCCCTCTTCTTTATCACAACGATGCCTCTGGGAAGGGATTCCGCCTCCCATGCCTTAAGTTTTCCTACCTGCCTGCACCCCTGGCTGCCTCACCCCCGCTGGGGCCACTTAGCCATGCCTTGGGCTCTGGGACCAAGAGTGTCTTTGGTTAGGGCCAGTGTCAGGGGCTCAAAGCTCAGATGGTCACCTGCTGCTGACCTGATCCTTAGCTAATGTTTGGCTCCAGAAACGTTCTCCCAGACCAGCTATGGCCCACCCCAAATCCTCCTCCACGCACTAAGAGCCTGGCGGAGCCACGGACACGTGTGGTGACTGTGAGCCCAGCACTTTCCCGTGGCTCGCAAGCCCACCTCCACCCTCTCCACCATCCTCCTCAAAAGTCCCAGTCTGGTTCCCAGGCTTCCTGGGGTTCTTGGCTCACTCCATGCTCTTCCCATCTCTATGCCTTGGTTTGGGATATCTCATCCACATGGTATGGCTTCCCACCCCATGCCCTACTTCCTTCTTCTTCTTCCAATGGACTCCTGCCATCTTTAAGAGTCTGCTTGAACTTCACCTCCACCAGGAGGTTTTCTCGACTCCTCCATACTGGGCTGTGTTCCTTGGACCATAGGATGTGGATACAAATTGCCAAGTGAGTCATTACAGTTAGAGTCAGTGAAAATTGTTCTGAACCTGGCGGGTGTAAATGAGGGCTGGGAAGGGATGGAGGTACCAGGTCTTGGGGGATCCGGGAGGGAATTGCTCTTCCTCAGAGATAGGAGACAAACCGGAAATGAGCAGGAAAGCCACAGGGGGCCTGCTGGGTCAGGGCATGCTCCAGGCATGGGGGGATGCAGGAGGCTGAGCCCCTCACACAGGCCTCTTGTGCTCAAGGCAGTAGAACCTGAGGGAAAGGTTCAAGCCATTGGTGTTTCCAAGTGCTTTTCCAACAGAAATATTAGGTGAGCCTTTCATTCCCCACCCCCTTCTTTCCGTTCCCATTTCCGATTTCAAGTTCAGGCTCTCGTCATTCATTGAATGACCTATTTAGCCTTCATGAGTATCATCTCTGTGCTATACGAACTCACCACAAGCCTGGTTCTGTTCTATTGGCTTTACCCGTATTAAAGTGTTTAATCTTTACAAACCTTTGTGCATAGGGACCGTTATTATGTCCATTTTATAGATAAGGAAACTGAGACACAGAAAGATTCAGTAACCGCCCAGGGTTTCATAGCTGCGCAGAGGAGAGATTCAAATTCAGACTGTCTGGCTTTGAAGCTTAGGTTTTAACACCCTATTAAACCTCCTTTCGCTGTGCCAAGCATTCCGCATGCTTGGAATGGGGTGTGGCAGACACTGATAATTCTCCACCTGGGATCTAGTCTCCATTTCATCCCTGCTCATAGAACCCTGATTTTATTTAGGACTGGACTTATCACATTAAAAAAAACTACTCATTTTCCCAGATTTCTTTGCTGCCAGGTGGCACACTTGGAATGGGGGTGGTGACAAGGTTCTAAGTAATGAGAAATAAGCTACAGGGTAGGGCTTTGAGGGAGACTCTTTCATCCAGAAAGATGCCCAGCAAGACTAAATGGGAACAGAGTCAGGTGGTACAAGCCTTTGTGCCTTTGCTCTTTTCTCGTTCTTTCTCCCTGGAACATGGTAGAGAAATCTGGAGGTGCCGCAGCCATTTTACAGCCATGAGGATGAAAGTCACACATCAAGAGAATTAGAGGCTGGGTTTTGATGATGTCCTTGATAGCTGCACTAGTCCTAGACTACCTTCCCCTGGACTTCTTGTTACAAGAGGAAGGTACAAGCCTTAACTGGCTGAGCAACTGCATTTTGGCTTCTGTTATATGCAGCCAAATGCCGTACCTAATAAACACAGAGGATCACGTATCCTTATAGGTTCACCTTAGTGGGCAGTCATAACAGTTCACTGTTACCAACAGCAATATCCTTAAACCTGAGCTTGCAGCAGAATTACCCTGGAGGATTAAAAGAACTTGGTTGCTGAGCCCTACCCCCCGAGATTCTGATTCCCTAAGACTGGCATGGGGCTGGGAATTTGTGTTGCATTGCTAACAAGCCCCCAGGTGATGCCAGGGCTACTGGTTTGGGGACCATACTTTGAGAACCATTGATGTACAGAATGGGGCTTAGACTACTACTTGAGGGCCCTTAACAATCTGACCCCAACTGCTCCTCCAATACTGTCTTTGACTCCCCACCTCCCAGTCCACAGCAGGCTGGAAAATTCCCCCATTCCCACACACTTGCTTAACCCTCCAAGCCTTTGCGCCCACCAGTCCCTCACCTCGCAATGCCCCTTCTTCCTGTTCTTCTGCAACCAAACCCTACTTGTCCTTGAAAGCTCAGCCTTCTGCTCTATGATGTGTTCTCTGACTTCTCCTGAGAATGAAATATTCTTTCCACCAGCACCTTGCTTTTATGTGTTCTAGCATTTCTTTCATTCTGCCTGGAATTATAGGCAGTTGTTTGCTTGCTGTCTCTCACCAAGACAAGAGTTCCATGGGGCAGGTAACAGATAATAGTACTCAGCCCTGTAACCCTCCCCTTTGACCTGGCTCAGTGCTATGAACACTGAAGTTGCTCAGAAAATAATCAATTACGTGAAACATTTGGATGGGAAAGCGCCTTTCTCCGAGCATAGTTAGTGCTTACTACGTGTGGGAAATGTCCCCAGAGCACTTGCTACGTGCCAGGACCTCGTCTGCTTTGCACTCTCACTGAGTACCACCACAGGTTGTGAGCATAGTTCTATCATCCTCCTTCTAGATGAGGAAACTGAGGCATGGGCAATTTAAATAACGTCATGCAACCAGGATGTGGCAGAGGCAGGACCTGAACCAAAGCCTCTGCGCTTACCAGGAGTTCACCTGCCTCTCGAGTACAAACGTCGGACCTGTCAGGTCAGGGACAAAGAAGTATTAGTGAGAAAGGTGATCCGTTCCTGAATGACTAGGAGGTGAGTGACATTAATCAGGGTCCTTAAGTGGCCGAGAAGTGAACTACCTATTAAAACCTGTCTTTAATCAGAAAAATAAAGTTAGGAAATGGGTGCAATTAGTAAGTCATAATAAAAAACAGGTAAAGGGTCACTTAGAAAAATTAAATGCTAGGGAGATACATAAATCAGGGGGTCCTCTGGTGTGCAAACCAAAAGGTCTGGCCAGAATTAGCTAATGAACTTGAGGGACCCTTGACGTCTACTTTCAGAAGTGAGAGTGAACCATGGGGGCAGCACAGAGAAGGAAAACGCAGGACTGAACTTGAAAAACAGAAAGAAAACCGATTCCAGCAATTTCCCCCCAGGGAAGCCATAAGTTCCGTTTGTAGGCAAGCCATAGAACAAATTTTATGATTAAAAATTTACGATAAATCTTACGAGTAGAAAATCCAGTAAGCTGCTGGAGGGCAACAGCGGCCTGAGCCATAAACTGAACTGGCAGGTTTACGCAGAAGTCATGCCGGGAAACTGTAACACTGTTTTATTCTAACTAATTTGTAATATTAGTGGGAAGAGGGCCTGCCAAAGATTTAGTGCTCTTTGATTTTTAGAAAAGCCTTTGATTCAGTGTCTCATGAAATCTGACTGGCAAAATTAATTTAAATTGGCACGGACAGGGACCGTCTCAGGGATGGGGTTCGGCTGAAAGGCTATAAACAAAGGTGTGATGAATGGGAGTCACAAACTGGAGGGGCGAAGGGGTGGGCCAGGCCGCCACCGGCAGTGTGAGTGAAGCAGAAGTGGGTACCCCATTACACTGATGGTCTCCCTGAAGATGAAGTTAATGACTGATCAATTAAATCTGCATATATAATTTAACCAGTGTGACACAAACGGGGTTGGCGGGGCAGAGGAAGGGAGCACTGACAGACACGGAAAGGACAGAATTATTTCCAGGAAAGGGTGTGTGCTGCGTAGCAGGTGCCTAAGACCTGAAGACCCAAGGTCCATCTGGCAGGAGAAATTGAGTCTAAGTAAATTTCTAGTAAGATCTTCCAGGGTTGAGATGTAGTCTAAGGTGGAAGGGGGCGCAAGTCACAGAAAATCTGCCTTGAACAATGAAGAAATTTATCTCATATGTAGAAATTAGACACATGGGGTTAGCTTCAGGCACAGAATGATCAGGGCTCTGAGTTAGTTTCCTTGCCATTTGCTGACTCTGCCCTCTTCCACACATTCATGTTGTCCTCAGGCTGGCTTTGCTCAAGATTGCAAGGGGTGAGTGGTGGTTTCCGAAAATATAGGTCCCTGTTCTGGGGCCTATGAATATGATCTCATTTGGGAAAAGGGTCTTTGCAGATGTAATGAAGGCAAGGATCTTGAGATGAGATCATCCTGGTTTGGCCGTGTGGGCCCTAGGTCCGGTGACAATTGTCCTTAAGACGGACAAGGACAGGACAGAGGAGGAGACCACGTGAGAACAGAGGCAGAGACTGGAGTCATGCCCGGAGCCTCCAGAAGCTGGAAGAGGCAAGAAGGGCTCCTCTCCTGGAAACTTTGGAGACAGCATTACCCCGCCAACACCTTGATTTCAGACTTCGGGCCTCTGAACCATAAGAGAGTAAATGTCTGTTCTTTTAACCCACCTGCTTGTGGTAATTTGCTATAGAAGTTTCAGGAAGTGAATACAGTGGCTGCTAGGAAGCTGTGTGCTTCCTCGCAGTCAGGCCGACTAGCATAGTGTGGCTCTCTGGTGAGAGGGAAGGACTTACTTTCCCATGAGCCCAAGCAAGCCTCCCGTCACATCTCGCTGACTGATGTTAGCCCAGCCTTGTCCCCGAATCTGTCATGGGCAAGGGGGTGGAGACCCTATCGCGTGGCTTCCACTCACCACCTGGGTGGAGCGGGGTGGCGGCCTGTGGAGCCTCACAGCCTGCGTCCCCTGTGAGGGTAGGATGGGGCCGAGCCTGCCAGCCTCCGGGGTAAACAGGCAACGTGAGTTAGAAAGGGTCCCTTCCTCTGTATCCAGGTGCCACTGAGATCTGGGGGCTGGTAGTTACTCAGGCCTCTCTGGCTGATACAGAGACCACTGTGTGATCTGGAAGGACTGGCAGCATTTTAACAGGAAGATATGAGAGACAATCCAGGCAGACAGAACCGCGTGAGCAAGAGACGTGGGGACAGCCTGATCCGGGAAAGGTGTGGCTGTGAATGAGGGAAAAATTGCTGGAAAGAAGAGCAGGGCCTGCCAGTGAGGGACAGTGGCTCTCCAGTACCGTTGGCATGTGACGCAGAGGGAGTACAGGTGCCCGGATAAATTTAGAAGGCTGTGGCCAAAGTGCGAGGAAGAGTGAACAAGACCCGACCCAAAGAGGGCCATGAAAGTAGTCATGGTAATAGTGGTAGTAATAGCTGGCATTTATTAAGGCCTCATGATACGCCAGGGACTGAGCATGCTCCTGAGGCCAGAGAGCCTTCTGGAAGTCGCCGATGTGATTGGAGACTGAGTGCTGAGGGAAAACGGGCAGGCCGTTTCCACTCTCCTTCTGTAGGCAGTCCCCAAGGGAAAGTAAGAGGCAGTTACCACAGGCAGCTGGCGGGAACGCGGGGCAGGCGTGAAGAGCCAAGTCTTGGCCGCCAAGCTCCTAACAGAATGCACCCTGGACCAGACAGGGAAGCGGATTTCTGGCACTACCCCCCATATTTGTGCATGTTTCTGAACAGAACATCTAGAGGCTTCAGTGGCCACTCAAACTAGAGTGGATCTTAATTCCGGAAGGAGAAGGATTTGTATTAATAGGGAATAATGATGGCGCCCAACACTGGTCACTAATCACTGATGGTAGCCTCTCCACAAGTATTGTTCCCAGGGTGGAGATTCTTGGGAAGAGGGACCTTACTGGCCTTGCTACCCCACAGAGAGTCATCCTCTACGACTAATGACATATAAGATGATGGGACCACAGCTAATAAGAAACACTGACAACTTTAGATCTTTCAATAAATAATCTGTAAGCCAGGATGAGTAAGTAACATCCCACTTTGTGGTTCAAGGCGGTCACACCGCAGAGCAAGCCTCCAGCTTAATCTGACCACAGTGAGAGTCCCCTGTTGTCATTTCACCTGGGACAAAAGGTTTTGACAGGAAACTGGGTGGTGGGACTTTATCCGTCCAACCCAGGGCACATTCCTTTAAGATTTTCCCTGTGGCCCTAAGCCTTCCCCTAAATCCAGATCCCATCCAGGGTTCATTGTCAGAATGGAAAGGGGCGGAGTGGGAGGAAAGCATGGGGCCCCAGAAGCCAAGTTCAAAAGAACACTACTAGTGATAAGGGCCAGCCAGTCGCTAGGAAAATGCGACCACAGATGTCCCAGAGTCTCTAAAAGCATTTCATTGCTGATTTGGTAGTCACTTGACAGAGCATGTCTGTCCCCTCTGTGCCCTCTTATAAAGGCACAAGGTAAAGGTCCCACATACCCCAGAAAACAGGATCTTTCTGGGTCACCACACCTCTGGGCACCCAAATTTGGTGGCATACCAAACTGCCTCACCCTCAATCATACCACGCAGTCAGCTCAAATCAATTCACCAGCATTGACATCCAGAGGACAGCCACACCCAGGGGGAGAAGAAGGACTTAGAACACCTGTCCGTGCCCATGGGGGGCTGCGATCCTCTTACCTGCCTTTGTGTGAGGCGGCAGTGGCCAGTGAAGTCGGGCTCGGAAGTCAGGCTGGGTGTGAGTCCTGGCTCTGGACTCCCAGGTTTTATGATCTTGGGCAAGATTCATAACCTCCCTTGTGCCTTTGCTTCCTCTCATCTGTAGAAAGCAGATAACAACAGTACCTATCTCTTGGGTGGTTTTGAGAATTAAATGAATACATATAAAGTCCTTAAAACTGGCGCATAGGAAGAACTCCATAGATGTTAGCTATGTGGACGAGTCACAGAGATTGTGTGAAAGGTGCCCAGCTCTAGAGGAGAGCCCCCCACCCGAGACTCGTTGGCTGGTTTTACTCCATCAACGTTTGGTGAGCTGACTGTGGTGTGGTATCACTTCCTTGCAGTTTCCTGCCCAGTGTGGCTAAGAGACGCCGGGCTCTGGAGTGAGTGTCTGGTGTAGAGAAGTTTTAGATTTGCTTGAATTTCGCTCCCAAAAGGAAAGAGTGTAGGCAGCCTCCTTCAATTTGGCTGGGCTCATTGGACAGCAGAACAACAGCCCCTTCTTCTCTGCCTCCAAGAACTTGTGGAGAGCAGAGTGCTCTGAGTTGAGGGCAGGCCTGAGGTCAGCTGGTGCTCAGCCATGCTTTGACGTCTCCTTCCCTGAGAGTCTTGAGGATGAACTTGGAGGCCGCCTATCTCCACTGGGGTCAGCCAATTATATTTTGGGGGTCACCACCTTTTCTTCTGAATCTTGCTTGGTCTGTTTTCTTTCAGGGCAGAAGAATCTCCCTATTTTATTTGGTCTTTACGATAGCCCTCCTGAGGTGGGTACTATTTTGTCTCTATTCTAGAGTTACAGGAAGAGAAACACAGAGAAGTTAAGTAACTTGCCCAAGGTCACACAGCTACTAAAGAGAAACGTCAGGCGGCAACCCCAGGTCTGTGCTTCCGGTTCTGGAACCCATGCTCTGAACTCCTGCTCATCAGTGGCCAAAGAGAAGAATGTCTACAATGCCCTTGGTGGCCGTTGGTGATCTGCCCCTGAGCAATCAGGACATGAACTTCCTCATTTAGATCCCAAACTCTTGGCTACTCTGATTCTGCCCTTTTGTGATTGCTATGATGCAGGAAACCCCAGGAGAACAGGAGCTCCAAGGTTCCTGAGTTTTGTTAATGGGAGAAGAGATCAAAGAAGTTCCCAAAAAAAGGTTCCCAGTTGGGTGACCCAGCGATGGTGGTGATGTTATGGAGGGGAGAAGCAAAGGCAGAAAAAGGAAGCCGGATGCAAGAAAAGCAAACTTCCCTCAAATTCTGTTTACTAAAGACTGGTTCTGCTGGCACCTACCTTCCCAGGCAGCCCCTCCCCGGCCTCCCAGCCCCCAGCCCCTGACCAAGAGGCAGCATCACAGTGGGCTGGTTTTAATCCTTGCTGGATCTCTTTTATTTTTTTCCCCCTTTGCTGGGCTTCCTGGGCTGTAATTTTTCCCTCTGTGTCATCCATCACAGACACAACGTCTCTTGTGCAAATTAAAATGCACCTCAGAATAATAAAAAAGGGGCCTTCTTCCCCCTCCTTTTCCTTCCCAGCAGCAACTTCTCAACACAAAACATTTGTCTCTGCGCAGGAGCAGGAGCATTAACCCTGCATCTGCCGCTGTTGCCAGGCCCCCACGGTCCTTGCAGCCACATGTGTGCAGACAGTGATGGGATCAGGGAGCAGCTGGAGAAAGGCAGAGGTAGGACCTCACCATGAGCTGATCATGTGCCAGGCACTGTTCCTGCATTGCCTCTTCTGTCCTCTCCATGCCCAGATGGGGCACGAGCTATTAATGTCTTCATTTTACAAATGTAGAACCGAGGGTGGTTAAGTGACTTTTCCAAGTCATTTGTGCCTGTGCTGGGATCCAAGCACTGTCTGACTCCAAAGTACACACACACACACACACACACACACACAAACAAACCCTACTTACTCTTGCTACTCATAGTGTGGTCCCCGGACCAGTAACATTATGGGTTTTACCTGGGAGCTAGTTGGAAATACAGAATCTTGGGCTCCAGCTCATACAGACCTACTGAATCAGATCTGCATTTTTAATGAGACACCAGGTGATTCCTGAACACAGTCAGGTTTAAGAAGTGCTGCTCTAAACTAGCGTGCTCTATTCTCTTCCGCTCCCCATTCCTCCCACCTTGATGACCTCACCTTGACATGCTAAAAGAAAGGCCTTTCCTGGGGATGGATTGGGAACTCCATTGGACTCCTCTCCTTCTCCATGAAACCCGGCTCCAGGAGCATCTGACCAGCCCTCAGAAGTGTAGCAGGTAAAATAAATATAATTGCACTTATTTACTACATGCCTGCTTTAGCTCTCCAGGGTGTGCTTCCTGAAGCTGGATTTGTGCCTTATTTTGTTTTGTCTCTGCAAGTTCCAGTACAGTGCCTGGCATCTAACCAAAAGGCTTGACAGCCACGATGTGCCTGTAACTTAATGCTCACACACACTTCACACACACACACACACGTGCACACATGCACTCATACTTTTTTCCTAATTATACAAGTTATAGTAGGATGTTTGCTTCTGGGAAGATGAGCCAGACATACATTTCCCTAGTATTTCCAACAATAACTAGGAATTCTAGACATTATATATAAAACATAACAAGATTCTGAAATGTAGACAAAGAAAGCAGACCAAGTAGGGATACTAACCCCCAAAGAATGACATAGTGGTGAGTTCAATGTGTTTTCTTTTTGCCTCATATCCCCCAGACTTTAAGGTGAAACAACTGGAAACACCAATGGACATGGATTTTAAAAAGCCCAAACAAAAGCCTTTTCTTTCCAGCCATAGGATTGGGAAAGGGAAGCCTAGCAAGACAGAATGCTTTTAGACTATAACTACCCTATTCTAGCCAAATGCTATAGAAACAACTGAGGCCACACACTGCCCCCAGCAATGAAGACCAAGTGGAGAGCCTAGATTTCTAACCTTACCAGGTTATGACAGCACCCTAAGCCCTCCATCAGGGCAGTATCAGAGAAGGCCACATAGGGAGCTAAGGTTTTCATCCCCAGTTGTAATGAGACCCCTCATTACATAGAGTCAAGGTGGAGAAGAGTAGTGAGGTACTTCTACCTCTCCCAGCCAGGGAGGTATCAGTGGAGGACTATGGGGACACCAAGCTCTCTTCCCCCTCAGAAGTGATGAAGAGCACCACCTTCTACCCACTCTGGCAGTGTAAGGCAGCAGCCCCTCTTCCCCTACCAGCGGGGTGTAAAAAAAAGGTAGTTAAAAGAAGTCATAAATAAGATCTTGAGTCTGACAATACCAGATGTCCAGATTTCAATAAAAAGTTATCATACATGGGATCCTGGGTGGCTCAGTTGGTTGAGCTCTTGATTTTGGCTCAGGTCATGATTTCAGAGTCCTGAGATCAAGCCCCACATTGGGCTCCACATTCAGTGCGGTGTCTGCTGTCCCTCTCCCTCTGCTCCTCCCCTCCCTTCCACTGATAACTCTCTTGCTCTCTTTCTATCTAAAATACTTTTTTAAAAAAGGTTTTATTTATTTATTTGACAGAGAGAGAGAGAGAGAGAGATCACAAGTAGGCAGAGAGAAAGGCAGAGAGAGAGGGGAAGCAGGCTCCCTGCTGAGCAGAGAGCCTGATGCGGGACTTGATTCCAGAACCCTGAGATCATGACCTGAGCCAAAGGCAGAGGCTTAACCCACTGAGCCACCCAGGCACCCTAAAATACTTTTTTAAAAAGATTTTTATTTATTTATTTGAGAGAGAGCAAGGGTGGGGTGGGGGAGAGTTGGGAAGTGGCAGAGGGAGAGGGAGAAGCAAGCTCCCCGCTAAGCAGGGAGCCCAACATGGGGCTCAATTCCAGGACCCTGGGATCATGACCTGAACTAAAGGCAAACATTTAACAACTGAGCCACCCAGATGCCCCTAAAATACCTCTTTTTAAAAAAATATTTTAAAAATAACATATAAATGTATTATTTGTTTCAGGGGTACAGGTCTGTGATTCATCAATTTTACACAATTCACAGCACTGACTAGCACATACCCTCCCCAATGGCCTCAGCCACTCCATCCTTCCCCAACTTTTTAAAGATTTTTTAAATTTATCATACCAAGATCCAACAAGATCTCAAACTGAATAGAAAAAGACAGTGGATAGATGCCAGCACCAAAATGACATAGATGTTAGCATTAGCTGACAAAGATTTTAAAGGAGCCATCAGAAAAAGAAGGTCTCAAAAAGCAACAAACCTGCTTGAAACAAATGAAGAAGAAGAAGAAGAAGAAGAAGAAGAAGAAGAAGAAGAAGAAGAAGAAGAAAGTCTCAGCTGAGAAATAAAAGTCTCAATAAAATAATACTAAAAATAACCAGGAAAAAAAATTGAATGTTTAGAGCCAAAATGTACTACAACAGCAGCGATAACAAACCACTCAACAGATGGGAGGGGATGTAGAATGGAGAGGACAAAGGAAAGAACTGATAAGTTTAAAGATAAAACAGTGAAAATCATCCAATCTGAACAATAGACCTAAAAAAAAAAAAAAAAAAACGGAGAGTCTCAAGGACTTTGAAAGAAAGAGCTAACATTTGCGTCATCAGAGTTCTAGAATGAGAAAAGAAGGGGGGTGGAGCTGAAAAAGTACTCAAAGAAATAATGATGCAGAGCTCCCCAAATTTGGGAAAAGGCATAAACATACAGATTCAGAAGCTGACTTAACCACAAATGGGATGAACCTAAAGATTCACATCAGTACAACACAGTCAACTTCTGAAACCTAAAGACAAAAAACCTTGCAAGCAACAATAGAGAAATAGTACCTTATAGGGGAAAACCAGCTTAAATGACAACAGATTTCTCATCAGAAACCATGGGGCCAGAGGCAGTGACACAATAGTTTTCAAAGCGCTCAAAGAACCAATGACCTAGAATCCTATTTCCAGCAAAAATAAAAGGGGAAGTCAAGGCATTTGAAGGTGAAGGAAAACTGAGATATCTAAAAGAATGGCTAAGAAAAGTTCTCTAAACAGAAAGGAAAGAATAAAAGAAGGAATTCTGGAACACCAGGAAGAAAAAACATGGTATGCAGAATTATGGGTAAATACCATAGACTTTGTTTCTCCTCTTGGGTTTTCTAAATTGCATTTGATAGTTGAAACAAAAATTACAACATGTTCTGATGTGACTTTAAATGTGTGTAGAGAAAATATTCAAGACAATTATATAATAAATAGAGGAAGGTAAAGGAACAGAAAGGGAAATAGTTTTTATACTTCATGTGAACTAATAAAATGATGACACCAGTAAACTGTAAAAAGTTATGTGTGTGTGTGTGTGTGTGTGTGTATATATATATATATATATATATATATATATATATATATATATGATATCTAGAGCAACAATAGCAATGCTATACCAAGAGATACACTCAAAAAAACTAGAGACGAATAAAAGTGAATTTCTAAAATATGTCAGTAACCCAGCAGAGGGAAGGAAAAAGAGAACAGAGAAACAAAACAGAGAATAAACAAAACAAAAACTTAAGCCTTCACATGTCAATAATAACATTAAATGTAAATGGCCCATAGCACTATTTAAAAGACAGAGAATAGATTTTTTTAAATGTCCCAACTATCTTAGCTCAGGCTGCTATATCAAAATGACATAAACCAAGCAGCTTAAACAACAGAAATTTATTTCTCACAGCTCTGCAGGTTGGAAAGTCCAGATTAGGGGCTAGCATGGTCCATTTCTGGTAAAGACCCTCTTATGAGTTGCAGACAGCTGACTTTCTATATTTTCACACAATGGAGACAGAGCTAGCTGGTTCTCTGGCTTCTTCTCCTAAGGATACTAGTCAAATCCACAAGGGCTCTATCCTCATGACCTAATGACCTTCAAAGGCCCACCTCCAAATACCAACACTTTGGGGGTACCTGGGTGGTTCAGTTGAGTAAGTGCGAAGCTCTTGATCTCAACTCGGGTCTTGATCTCAAGGTTGTGAGTTAAAGCCCTGCACTGGGCTCCATACTGGGCATGAAGCCTACTTAAAAATAAACTAAAACCAAACAGACAAACAAAAAACAAATATCATCACATTAGGATTAATATTTCAACATATGAATTTGGGAAGGGACACAGATATTCAGCCCATAACACCAACTGTGTGCTAGCTACAAGAAATTCAATTTATATATAACAGTACAGGAAGGTTGAAAGTAAAAGGGTGAAAAAGATGTGCCTTGCAAATATTAATCTGAAGAAAACAGAAGTATCTATATCAATATCAGATAAATTAGAGTTCAGAGCAAAGAAAGTTACCAGACAAAAGCAGTACATTACAAAACGACAGATGTCAACCTACCAAGAAGACATGGCAATCTTCAATTTATACAGACCAAGAGCAGAGCTGCAAAATGCGTAAGGCAAAATCTGACAAAAATGAGCAAAGGAATAGGGAAATTCATAATAAGCTTGGAAACTTCAGTACCCCTCTCTCAATAATTGATAGAACAACTTAACAGAAAGCTAAACCAACACTCTGATCAACACTTATAGAACACTCCACAAAGCAGAAAACACATTCTTCTCAAGTGCCCATGGAACATATACCAAGACAGATCATCCTGGACCATAAAATAAACCTCAACAAATAAATGGACAAGAGTTGGGGTCATTCAAAAGTATCTGACAAAAAAACAGAATCAAGCTAGAAATCAAAACAGAAACTAACAGGAAAGTCTCTAACAATCTGGAAACTAAACAGTACACCTCCACGTAATCTATGGGTCAAAGAGGAAATTTCCACAGGAAATTTTAAAAAATATATTGAACTGAATTAAAATGAAAGTACAGCATATTAAAATTTGTCATTTTGTTGTTAAAGCCATGCCAACAGGGAAATGTGTAGCATTAATGCTTGTATTAGAAAAGAGGAAAAGCCTTAAATTAAGCAGCCAAACTCCCACCTCAAGATCTTAGAAAAATACGATCAAAATAAACCCAAAGTAAGCATAAAGAAGGAAATTTTAAAGGTAGGAACAGAAATTAGTGAAATTGAAAACAAAAAAATTTAATCAATCGGAAAAGAGCTCATTCTTTGAAAATATTAACAAAATTGACAAACATCTAGCAAAGCTGACAAAGAAAAAAAGGGAGAAAATGCATGTTGCCAATACAGGAATAAAACAAGGAATGCCACTGTACATGCTGCAGTTATCAACAGAAAAATAAGAGAATACGACAAGCAATTCTATGTACATAAATTTGACAACTTAGATGAAATGAACCTGTTCCTTAAAAAACATAAACCACCACAAATCACCCAATATGAAATAATTAGAATGGCCATATACATTTTTCCTCTTATTTTTTTAAATTGAAATATAATTAACATACAGTGTTATGTTAGTTTCAGGTGTACAATATAATAATTCAACAATTCTACACATTTCCTCAGTGCGCTGTTAATCCCCTTTATCTATTTCACCCATTCCCCCTACCATATCCCTTCTGGCAACCACCAATTTGTGGCAACAGACACCAGTAAAGTGTCTGTTGTTGTGTCCTTTTCCTTTTGTTTGTTTTGTTTCTTAAATTCCACATATGAGTGAGATCATATGGTATTTGTCTTTTTCTGTCTGACTTATTTCACTTAGCATTATACCCTCTAGGTCCAAACACGTTGTTGCAAATGACAAAATTCAAAATAGAATTATCATATGACCCAGTAATTCCACTACAGGATTTTTAACCCAAAGAAAATGAAAATGCTAATTCAAAAAGATATACGCACCTATATGTTTATTGCAGCATTATTTAAAATACCCAAAATATGAATAACCCTATAACTTTTGAGAAAATTGACATGGTAATTTAAAGACTCCCAAAATAGAACTCTCTAAGCTCAGATAGTTTCACTGGAGAATTCTACCAAATGTTTAAAAAAGAATTAGTACCAATTCTATTATAATCAAAACAGTGGAAAATGGCAGAGGGACCAACATATAGATAAGAGAAAAGAAGACAAAAGCCCAGAAATAGAACATCAAACAAACATACCCAACCTTAATTCCCTTTTGTTATGACTTCTAACACATTTTAGGCTCCAAGAATTAGGACAGAGACATTTTTGGGAGGCCATTATTCTGCCTGCCACAAATATATCTAAAGAAATCAAAGTTTTAAAATAAGATCAAAGTTTTTAAAAGGCCGTATCTTCTTGGTGGGTTGACATTTGTCATTTTGTAATGTACTGCTTTTGTTTGGTAATTTTCTTTGCTCTGAACTCTAATTTATCTGATATTAATATAGATACTTCTATTTTCTTCAGATTAATATTTGCAACGGCCATCTGGCTGCAACATTTGTCACCCCATTGATCACCAGGGTTGATTTGGCTCATCTACTTGGCTGTTCAGGTATCCCCTTCCTCCCTCATTGTTCCATGTGTGTCCCTTCTGAAGCGTGCTTGGTTCAAAAGGACAACCTTCCCTGATAGAGGAGAGCCGTCTTAGGTCAAGGGTATATGAGTAGCTGTTCTTCCCTGCTAGAACCTGCAAATAAGCTTTCAAAGTCCATTTATAGGAGAATGTAGGGTAGTCAAGCTTCCAAGACTCTAGACACATCCAAATGAGGCATTGCATGTGGTAGTCTGCCTTTCTTTAAAAATAAAAATAATTAAAAAAAATAAGACCAAGGAATATGAAGAGAAAACAAATGGAAGTTGTAAACATGGAAAACATAATAATTAAAGTCTCAGTGGAAAGATTAAATAGAAGCTTAGATACAACTGAGGAGAAAAAACCTTGTAATCTGAAACAAAGATTCAAACATTTCCTAGAATTTATCAAAAAGACAGAAATGGAAAATATGAAAGAGATATTACAGAGGCACAGAGGGCAGAGTGAGAGGGTCTAAGATAAGGCTGACTTGGAGTCAATAAAGGAGAGAAGGGGAAGGGGGAAGAAACAATGTTTGAAGACATCGTGCCTGAGGACTTCCCAGAGTTGTTCAAAGACCTCGATCCTACATCCTGGAGGCCCAACAAACTCTAAGTACAATAAATTAAAAGAAATTCATACCAAATGCAGCACAATAAAATTGCAAAACATCAGAGAAAAAGAGATTTTCCAAAAAGCAAGAAGACAGATCACCTACAGAAAAGGACAGCAACTGGGTGATGGTTCACTTAGCAGTAATAGTAATGGAAGCTAGAAGACAGTGATGATGTCTTCAATATGTCAACCTAAAATCTATACCCAGTGAAACTATCTTTTCAGATCTAAAGTTAAGTAATACATTTTCTCATGATTAAAGACTAAGTTTACTTTCAGTAAATATTTTATTAAGTAGCTACTATAGGCTAAACATGCTATATGAACCATCACAGTCTTATGAGGAAGGCATCATAATTCCCATCTTTTGTATGGGAAAACTGAGGCTCAGAGAAACCGAGAGACTTGCCCAGATCCCTCTGATTCCAGAGTCCATGCCTTTTATCCTTTATCAAGGAGACACATCTTAGATTGACAGCGATCTTTCCAGGATCCTATTTCAAGGCTGGTTTCACGATGGACATTTGTAAGACAAGTCTCCACGTTTGAGGAGAGGTAGCTTCAAACTCCCAGACTTCAAGAGTTTACCACTTCCATCCAGCAAATCTGGATAAAACCGTTTAGACAAGGGATCAGGATTTGGGGAGGAGGAGCTTTCTACATGTGGTGATGTCCTATACGATGCTCTGGGGGCAGGGTTCTGGGAAGAGCAGCCCAATCCATTCTCCTTCTGCCTTTTCTTTCCTCTGCCCTCTTTTTTTTTTTTTTTTCCCCTCTGCCCTCTAACACCCACCCTGACCTTACAGGTCCATACTCTCTAGTTTGGACAATCCTTCCATGATAGTTGTCATCATTTACCCTGCATGGTTGACATGAAAACATTAAGTGAGCAAACACCAGGGGAGCTTCCCAGTGTATACACCCCATCATGATCATTTTCCTCCTCTCTGTTTGATGCTCATCTCCACTGGCAACATTTGATGCCATGTTCCGTAACTGGTGCTAAGAATCAAGGGACAAAAATGCCAGAATGGGACACCATCATGGTTTTACCTAGCCACGACTCTCCCAGTTCCCAGTGGAAGAAATAGTCAAGGAAAACATCATAAAGAAGCAAACATGTAGCTTTTCTGTGGGGGGAGAGAAAAAGGAGGTAGGGGGGAGAGATGGGAAGAGAAATGGAAATCGCCATTATTCTTAATCATTACATGGTGCATTAGAATAATATGATTATTCAGTGGCATTCTAATTAGGGTTAATGAAGAGAAATAGGTGTGAGAGAAGCCCTGAAACGTATAAAATTTTACGTGGTATACCTACGACTCCCCCCACCCCCAGTAGGGAAGCACAAGGACCCCACATCAGGACTCAGAACTCAGAGGTTAGAGCAAGAGGCAACCTGGGCCAGCAGGTGTCCAACCATAACTCCCAATGGGTGTGGTTGACAGGATTGATAACCAGGAAACCATGTTCACTCAGTATGTCAAAGAATAGACAGTCCTTGGCAGGTGAGGAGTGGGGGGGGACTAGCAGAATGACACCCCTGTGAGCTGTGAGTAGTACAGACTCTTGCTGTAGAAGGCAGAGGGATAGGTGGCACAGGTGTGATATTGTGTGAGTTGTGACCCCCTGCCCCCATATACCTACCTATAAAGGATATCACAGGATATGTATGAGTTAGGAATGGGGCAAGGGTCAGATTTAGTGGGTAAATGCCCTAGGAGGTTTCAAGATCCCCAAATAACTGGCTACAGAGAAGATAGAGGGGAAAACTACCTAGCCCTGCCTTTGCTGTCTGAGCTAGGGTCTGCCTTCATGTTGATGAATTCACCATAGACTTTGTGGTTTTTGAGGCCATGTCTCCCAAGAGCTATTCAGCTGGATTCCTGGTTACTAGTATGTTGGCCTTCTTCCCTCCTTCCCTCCCTGTCTCTCCCTTCCCTCCTCCTTGTTTTGGGTGGAAAGGGGACTATTCAGAATGAGGGCAACATAGGCCATGATCCAGACCAGAGTGAGGACAGAAGAGTAGAATATAGTTTAGATTAGTTCCTTTGAGCCCTGAGGGCTTCATGTGTATGCCAGTTGGGACAGCTTAAGTTATGTTGGTTAAAAAAAATTCAGGAGCTTCCTATAACAAAGTCTTATTCTCATTTATCTTACATGTTATTCACAGGCTAGCTGGGGGCTCTACTCAAGTGTTGTCGTCACTCCAGGACCCCAACTGACAGAGAAGCTGCCATCTGGATTACTGCAGGTTGTCAAAGCAGAGGGAAAGAGAACTCTAGCAATTAAATGCTTCAGCCTAGAAGTGACACATGGTAATTCTGCACATAACTCATTGACCAGAATGATCACATGGTTCCTACCCAACCATAAGGAGGCCAAGGAGGGCAAACCTACTGCGTGCCAAGCAGGTGGCGAGTTAGAAATATATGGTGAGCAGCATGAATGAGTTTAAGAGGTCCATGATCTCAGCGCGCCTGGGTGGCTCAGTGGGTTAGAGCCTCTGCCTTCGGCTCAGGTCATGATCCCAGGGTCCTGGGATCGAACTCCGCATCGGGCTCTCTGCTCAGCGGTGATCCTACTTCCCTCTCTCTCTCTCTCTCTCTCTCTCTCTCTGCCTGCTTCTCTGTCTGCTTGTGATCTCTGTCAAATTTAAAAAAAAAAAAAAAAAAAGAGGTCCGTGGTCTCAAACCCATTGCCCAGGCAGTTTCCCAGACTTGTGTCCATCAGCAACTCAGTCATCAAATATTTGCTGAGAACCTATTCTCAGTCCATCACTGGGCTAGATTCTGGGAATACAAAGGTGAAAAAGAATGGCCTCTGCCTTCTAAGACCCTAAGGACTTATGTGGCAGGTGGAGGGACAAACAAACACCTGGGACCCATTATTGTAAATGCTATAAGTAAATGCTGGTACTATGGGAACATAAGATCTACACTGAGAAGTCTGGGCTGGCTTCTTGAAGGAGATGATGCTTGAGCGGATCCTGAGGCTTAAGGATGAGTGAGGCAGAAGAAGAAAGGGAAGGGCATTTGAAGCAGTGGGAATGGTATATGTAAAGGCCTAGAGGCAAGATGCTTTCAGGAAAGACTAAAATATGGCTGTCACGTGGGGTATGGAATACAATCAGTAAGAGATGATGTTGGAGGGGTAGGCAGAGGCCATGTCAGAAAGGCATTTCCCACCTTCCTAAAGACTGTCCTTTACCCTGTGTGTAGCAAGAAGACATCAGACTTTGAGCTGCATTTTGGACAACTCTTTTGACTATTACGTGGGGGGAAAAATCACTTTACTGGGCTGAGAATGGAGCCAGGAAGAACAGTCGGGAGATGGTGGCAGATAGTAAGTCCAGTGAGAGATGCTGGTGGTCTGACCCAGGCAGAAGCAAATGAGGATGGATGGTAGCAGACAGAAGTGCGTAGCTTAAAGCCGCCTATCAAGTGGGTAGGATTGGTTGACCAGTTGGACAGGGTACACCTGTTATGAAAGAGGGGCCGGAAGTTGTGTCCTATTTTCTTTCTGTGCAAGTTTACTCTGTGTTGTCTGCTTTAACTGTTTTCTAGAACAAGGCAGGGCATAAAACTATTATTCAATCTGTCAGTATTTCTTATTTGCCAGCGATGCACTAGACACAGGGGATTCAATGTGAATCCTTGCTTCCTTCCCAGCCATACTGGGGAGGGACTGGGCTGGCTAGAGGCAGGAGTGAGGTGGGGGGTGGGGGATGTCTAGACTTGCCTTGCACAGGTGCTGTCCAGCTTCATTTATCCTAGCTCCATCTTCACAAAGTTCACCAAACCCATCTCTCAGTTATATTGTTATTTCTTTAATATCTTTATTGACACCAACTCACTTTTTAAGCTTAATATATCTACTTAACTTCTTCCTAAGCAAAATATCTATAGATCAAATGTTTGAATACACTAGCGATATTTTATGTAATACACGTTAAAATAAAACAAACGAAATTTAAAAATAAAAATTTTTTCAATGTCCACATGTCACCAGAAAACATCTTGTAACCACACTTTGAAAAACACTGTCCTGGGGCGCCTGGGTGGCTCAGTGGGTTAAACCTCTGCCTTCGGCTCAGGTCACGATCTCAGGGTCCTGGGATCAAGCCCCACATCGGGCTCTCTGCTCGGGAAACCTGTTTTCATAGCGGGGAGCCTGTTTTCCCCTCCCTCTCTGCCTGCTTCTCTGCCTACTTGTGATCTCTGTCTGTCAAATAAATTTAAAAAAAGAAAAATTAAAAAATTAAAAAGAAAAACACTGTCTTGTAAGGAAGGGCCTAGAATAAGTCCAAAATCGTGATTTTTTTTTTTTCAGTGTTACTCTCTAGGTGGCCAAATGACCTCTCTTCATCATTTTTGTACTCCAATCCTTTTGGCAAAGATGCAGTCCCTAACCTTTGCTCTTGCTCCACGCCCTTCCCAACTGCCCAAGCTTTAGACATTCAACAGTACACATGTTAAGGGCTTCCTGTGGGCCAGGCCCATGCTATAAGCTCATGGATGGCGCCAGCGGCTACTTCCTTGCCAACATGACTGGACAGTGTCTGGTCGAGTGCCTGCTGATTTACCTGGCCCCGTGCTGAGATAAGAAGCATCATTTAGGTCGCAGGGGTACCCCTGTTTTGGCATGGCCATGGACGAACACACTTGGTGTGAAATGCCAGGAATCACTGACATACATGGAATGTTCTCAGGGGGCCTTGAAGTTCTCTGCTCCAAGAGCTCCCCAGTTGCTGGACGTCGCCTTTTCCTCTCAGGAGGCAGGCAGTGCAGCTCAGCTGGGTTACTCCCAGTTTCTCTATTAAAGCCTCCTTAGGCAGCTTCATTGACAAGTTAACCTGTGTCTTTAGCCGTCACGTTCTGACCCTGAACTCAGGATCCTAACAATGTATCATTAAGGTCATTGCTTGCAAGCACCAGGCATTGATCCTGGAGAAAAGGGGGATTTTATTAGAGCAACACTGGAGAGTTTGCAGGACTAGAGAGGAGATGGGCAATGCGACTTCAGGTGGGGCAGGAACCTGAGCACTTAGGTAATTGGAAACCATAGGATCCTTAGAGGGCTGCCATCATGTGACCCAGTCTCAGAAGCTGATTGGCTGAGCTCACATCCTGGCCCCACCCCTTATGGGGGGCAGGACAATATGGTTGACAGGACTCTGAAAGAGGAACGGGGAAGTGGGGTGCTGTATCATAAAAAGAAGAAAAGAAAACTAAGTTTGAGAAAAGCCAGATGTCTGCTGCCGAGTCACACAAGGAATAACAAAATGAGAAAACTGGGGGGTAATGTAGGGCTCCTTAACTCGACCCAACAAGCTGGAGATTAGGAAATCAAGACCTAGAGAGGCGAAATAATTGTCTGAGCTCCCTGGCTCTTCCCTGACAAAGCTGCGTCCCAAATGACAGGGAGGTTCTCTGACTCTTAGGGCAGGGTTTTCTTCTATTTCACATGCTCTGTCTGTGGACAAAGAAAAAAAACGTGTGGCGGTTGAGTCTCTGGGATCTTCTCCTCACTCCCAGCAGGTGTATTTCCATTCACTTATTCTTAGAGCATCTTTACCTTAATATTTTAGTGGTCCATAAAAGAGGGCAGGACAAAAGCCCACAACATAAATGGAAGTCAATACCGTCTAGTGGACCCCAGGCATGAAAGGGTCCAGTAGGGTCACTTGAGACCACTACTGCCCCAACAAGGAGCCATTGAGGACAGATGGCTCAGGTTGACTTCCCTTCTTCTCACTAACCCCAGGATACCCGTCTTCCCCCAGTTCCAGAAGACACCCCAAGGAAGATGAATTGGGCTGTTGACTCTGAGCAGAAGGAGACTGAGAGCCTCTGCCTCTTCCAGAAGCAAGGCACTGCCTGGTGCCCGCGTCTTGGAACGTGCTGGCTTCATTGCTCTGACAGCATGAAGGATGTTTGGTTTTGTTCCCAGTGCTGTTATCATTTATCATCCTTTTGTAAAAGCTGGCACCCTCCACCTGTCCCCTCTTCCTTCTCACTGTCTCCCAATCCCCACCTCCAATCCAACCTCCCCATCCTGCCTGTATCCCCTGCCTCTGAGGGGAAGCCTCTCGTATTTCACCCTAGGGAGAAGGCTCCCACATTGGTTTCCAGAAGCCCAAGAGACACCCAAGTTGAATTCAACACAGTTGCTGAGCAATTCCTGTGGGCAAACTGCTGTGCTTTGGATGGCAAAAGACCCTGACTTCAGGCACCTTGCATTCCAGCAAGGAAATAACCATGAAGCTCCTCACAGCAAAACACTGGCATGCACCGGCAGAGATGGAGGAGAACCACACGTCCAGAGAGTCTGGGAAAGGCAGAGCCAAGAGCCTTTTAAAGAATAGAAGCAGGAGGGTGGACGATGGTGGAAGACAGAGGTGCGGACAAAGACTGAGCGTGGAGATCTTCAGGAAAAGATGGCTGAGAACACAAAGAAAGAGATAAAGTCACAGCTGGAAGAGGAGCTGTCAGAGGTGAGCAGGCCTGAAGGTGGGGGAGGAGTGGCCGTGGAATGGGCAAGGTTGATGGGACAAGAGAGAACATCATGGATGGCGCACAGGCCCAAAAGGGGCTGGTGAGGCAGGGAGGAAGTCAGGCTGGCTATGGAGGGAGACACCTTGTTTGAAGAAATAAGAAAACATCTTATTTCAAGGGCAAAGGAAAGGAAGACTGGTATGTGGTCATGGGGGGAAACTGGGTGATAGAAGGGAGCTCTATTGGCTCCATCTTTGAGGTGAATCAGAAGTGATGTCACCTGCTAAAGGATGGATTTGTTTGAGATCTTCAGAATGCTGAAAATTGGAATATCCACGGAGAATAAAATAAAAATATAGGGGGAAATATAAAATAAAAACCCTGAGGAATAAAAGAGCTGTTTAACATTAAGGCCACTGCAGAGAGTCATTCTCACCCCTGGGCCTTTGCACATGCTGCTTCCTCTACTGGGAGCATGACACCACCCACTCTTTACATGGTTAGTGTTGTCTCCTCTTTCAGATCTTGGTTTTAATGTTGCCTCTTCAGATCAGCCCTC
Organism: Lontra canadensis; assembly: GCF_010015895.1. Lineage (NCBI taxonomy): Eukaryota > Metazoa > Chordata > Mammalia > Carnivora > Mustelidae > Lontra > Lontra canadensis. The sequence goes on along the minus strand of NW_022631167.1, from coordinate 628,889 downwards.
CCCATCCCATTATTCTCCATCTCAGTTCCTTTATTCTTTTCTAGTGCTCACGCTTATAATTACTTCATTAGCTGCTGCTTCTTTTTCTTAAATTTGTCTCACCCAGCTAGTAAGGAAGCTCAGGGGAGCAGAGACCCACCTGTCTGGTTTACTAGTGTATCCTCAGTGTCTAGCCACGGGTCAGACGCGTAGCGGGAACTCAGCGAATACCTACCTGTTTGAGTTCAGGAATGCATATTAAAGAATGCGTGTAGCTAGGGGAGCAGCAGCCAGGCTGAGCAGAGCTCCGCAGGGTTGAGGGCAGCAGGCAGAAGCTAAGGAGATGGGGATAAGAAACTTATGGGTGGTGGGAGGTAGGGGGTAATCTGTGACAGATAAAAGGAGGCAAATTCATAGCATGTGGCCCATAACACAGAAATGGATGGAGTTGGGGGGAGGGGAGTGCGATTGCAGGGGAGGTAGGGAGCTGGGTAGAAACAGAAGAAAAGCAGAGGTAGGCTCAACCCACGAGTTAGTGGTCAGATGTTTGCAGAAAATGGAATGGATTGTCCAGGATGTAGGCTTGCCAGACTGAGCCAAGGAGCATGTGGGGCACCCAGTTACACTGAAATTTCAGACAAAAACCCCTAATAATCCCATGCAATATTTGGGACATGCTTAGACTATAATAAGATCATTCCTTGTTTATCAGACATTCAGATGTATCTGGGCATCGCGGATTTTCTCCGGGAATCCTACAAGGATGGTGAGTTTTTGTCCCTGGAGGTGTACAAGCTAAGTCTGGAACACTGCACAGAAGGCTCCAGTATGGTGAATGATAGAGATATGGGATGGTGGGCTTCAGCTGAGGAGCCCCACCCCACCCCCCAACCCGGATTCAGTTTCTGCAGCCTCTCTCCCCGGGGCAGAGTGTTCAGGCAAGGGCTCCCCCAGAGGATTTAATTCACTGTCCCTGAGCCTGGCAGTTCCTTGTTTAGAGCTCTGTCCTTCAGCGGCTTGCATCCCGCACCCCACATCCCGCACCCTACATCCCACATCCATTAGCAGCTAGTCTGGGGAGGGGTTGGTGGTGCAGGGGGGCCGAGCTCATTCCTACCACTGGGCTGGACACAGACTTGGCCCCACCGACCCACCTGCCCCCCAGGGCTGGGCTTCCTTCTCCCTCCTCACCCTTTATCAAATGCCTCTCCTGGGTGGCAAGCTAAGTCACCCGCCCCCGGGCTGCTCCCTCACCCTGCCGTCAGCACACACACTCGATTAGGGGGATCCGAGTGACTTACAGGGGCCCCTCTTCCCCAGGGTCGGCATTTGCATAGGGTGATGGATGCAGAGATGTCATCTAAACACATCGGCACTTTGCATTTTAAACAAAGCAATTTCCAGAGGAAGCCCGGGGAGCTTTGTCTCCTTCCAGGAACATTTCCTCAGAGCCAAGTTCTCTTTCCTTTTGGCCAGCATTTTCCACCACATCGGTCCCCAGTCCCTCTCCTCAACTGGCCTCCTGCTCACTCCCCACGTCCCACCGCATTCGCACAGTACTGACCCCGGTGTGGAGCAGGGGCGGGTTGCGTGTTCCCTAGGATGAGGAAGGACGTCGATCCCTGGCCCCCTCATAGGTGCCTGACATCTACACCCTCTCCCAGGCCTGCCCTGCGGGAGATCCTGCAGAGTAACCTTGGCCGGAGCCAACCACCTGCCAACGTGGTTTGAGAGACACAAGATACTCGCTCCAAACATCTGTGTCCACCTCCCCCTCCCAAGATGCCAGTTGCCCCTAATGTCCTCAGTGTTCTGTCTGGGGGACTCTAGATTCCTTCTCGAAGCTCTCACTTCTGATATCACACAGCTGAGACTTCTCCTCTTTACAAGGCTAAGCCTTCTCCCCAGAGACCTTTAGTGTTGATGATAAAAATGTCACCATAATATTGGTCCATAATGTTAGGCTGAACGTTCCCCCCGCACCGCCCAAAGACAAGCAGGAAAGAATAAGGTAGGAAGTCCCTGGAATTTTGTCCCCAGTAATATGGTCTGAAGGCCAGCAGCACCCTCCCAGCTCAGTTGCTTACAAGGGGCCTGACTTGAGGGGGTCTAATACCGCTGTAGGGCACATGAGCAACAGGGCACAGAAGCCTGCTGAGAATGCTTATTCCGGGCCTCTCCTTTTCTTCCTGTCCAGCTACAAATATGAGCGAGCTGAGGTGGACGGGCAGCAAGCTGTCCTTGGCAGGTGTGGGGGCAGACATCTGCAGCAGGGGGTGGCTTCTGTGAGGTTGGGTGCTTCCCTGCTGTGGGAGGAGTGGGCGAGAGGAATCGACACGTGTTGAGTGCCTACTATTTGTCTGACCCTTCAGGTGGCTGGTCTGAAACACGGCATGGCAGTTAAGAGAAGGGGCTTGAAATGAGCCTGTACACATCTGGATTCAAATCCGTGCTCTATGACTGTAAGCAAGTTGGTTAAGCTTTCTGAAGCTGAAAGCTCCCATAAAATGAAGACAGCGGCTTGTACGTCAAACACTCGTGGGGAATGGAGGGGACAACATGTGTAAAGTGTCCGGGATACAGTAACATCCCATTCATGTAACCTGTTAGCATCGAGACAGGGTCTGATCAGTTCACTGCGCCGCTGGGGAGGGAGTTGGCTGGCCTCGGGCCACACCCCCAGGAAAGGCAGAGCGGGGACTCCTGAGCCGAGGCCAGTGTGAATCCGAAGTTCCTGCTTGGCCCGGGAGCCAATCTGTTGAGGACAGAAAGCTTGAACCACTGTGTCTCAGTGGGAGAGACAGATCTGATGATGTTCCTCCCTTGCTTCAAACTCTACCAGGGCTTCCCCTTTATGCTGAGATAGCGATGTCCTGAACAAGGCTGTCCAAGTCCCGGGCAGGCTGGCCCCTCTTCTTTGCCTCTCCGCTGCCGCCCACCAAATCAGACGGTCTTTTCTTCCGGTCTCTTGAGCAAGCCTGGAACACCTCTTTCTCTCTGTCTTGGCCTGGACAGCTCCCTCTTGCCCTGAAACACCCTGCACGGCCTCCCCTCGCTCCCTCCACTTCAAATTTCAGTCTCTGCCTGCTTCTGCCATGTGGCTTCCTTGGCCAAACCTCCCCCGTCCCAAGGCTGCTTTGGTCCCTTGTTACCTGCTCCTGCTCCCAGGTGTCACGGAAAGTCTCCCGCATAAGAGACCCTCGCAAACCGCTAGTTCGAAGTTCATCTTCTCTGCCAAAGCAGCAGCACCCACCGTGCTCCCCAGATCTCACTCCCTGCCAGGTGAGGAATGAATGTACGAAGACGGCAGGCCGAAGTGACCAGAATCGCTCAGGAAAAAAGGGTGGCACACCTGGGATCAGAAAGGATTTGCCTTTCTGGGTGTTTGCTGAGAGAAGATACAACTCCCTGCCTGTGAACTTGGAGGCGGGTGCCCGGAAGGGCTCGTCCGGGTTCTGTGCAACGCTCCTGTGCCTGGCCAAGCCCACGGGCAGGGCTTCTCTGGGATTCCAGGGGCTTCTGTCCTTTGGGAGCGAAGTGAATTTGCAACAGAGGCAGAATAAAGTGTCGGAGGTGGTAGGGTCTTCACTCTTCCTCCAGGTGGCCCCTGACATACCCTCTGCGAGCGAGGAGATTTTGCTCCCTGGATCCGCTTCCGGCCCTCCCTCAGGTCCTGCAGGAGAGTGGAAGGAAGTCCAGAGGCTAAGCCGGCCTAGGCGAGGAAGAGCCCCCGAGGCTGAGCCGGACAAGCTGGGGCAGTCTGGAGGTGCCTGAGAGATCTGCGGGAGCGGCTCTGCGCGGGGCAGGGAGACGAGGAGAGAGTTTCTGATGAAGCTTTGCAACACATTAAAAATGTGATGTCCTGGGGCACCTCGGGGTCCTGGGATCGAGCCCTGCGTCGGGTTCTCTCTGCTCGGCGGGGAGCCTGCTTCCCACTCTCTCTCTGCCTGCCTCTCTACTTGTGATCTCTCTCTGTCAAATAAATAAATAAAATCTTAAAAAAAAAAAAAAAGTGATGTCCTGCAAATGGTGTGGACCAAGCTGAGGGGAGTAGCACTTTGGGCAATTCTGTGGCTTGCTGGGTTGTTGTTTTCTTTAGCAGTGAGTGGCTGGGCACTGGGGCTTCGTCTAGGACTTCCATTTAATGTGGGGCCTTAAGAATGGGCCCCGGAGTGGAAGTACAGTCCATTCTCTAGTCTTCCTGGGCCAGCCAAAGAGCCTGGCTTGCCCCCTCCTTTCTACCCTATTTTGGCCTCGCTCCAAGCTTGATCGTGGGGGCTTGTCACGTCTGCCTGTGGGAAGGTCTGGTTTTCTCTCTTCTCCACACGGGAAATGGGGAGAGACTCTTCAGGACCCAAATGAGAGCCCCGGTGCCTTCACTTTGCCTTGTGACAGCCAAAGGGCTCTTGGCACAGATGGGCTGGGCATTTGGCTGACTGCTTTTGAGGCTAGAGAGAGAGCAACGGAGGGTGGTGGCTGGGCGTGAGAGGGAATTCATGGCTGACAAAGATCTGTCTGAACATCTGTGATCAATGAAGTTCATTCACTGCTCCCTATTACCTGCCTCTATGGCCTGCTGCCTTCCTGGCATCTCTGCCTCGACATTCAGCAGCATCTCCAACTTAACGTGGCTGATTCTCCCACCTGGCCCCCAGACTTGCCTTCTCTGCTTCTTTCCACCTCAGTGGATGACAACCCTGGTGGCTTCAAATTAGAGCCAGGACCCAAGAGTTTCTTCATGCCTGTTCTCCTCTGACCCTGCTCCAAGCCATTCACCTCATCAGTGGTCTCCTGGTTGGTCTTATCAATCCAGCAGCCAAAGTCTCCTGTTGAGATATGCAATCATGGCGTTCCTCTATTCAAAATCTTTCAGTTAAGAGTGAAAACCTCACTTACTATGGCCTCATGTTCCCTGTATGACTTGCCCCACTCCCTCTTGCCTCAACCCATTCCACTTTAGCCACACTTGCTTCCTTGATGTTCACTGAACACACATGGCATACTGCTACCTCAGGGCCTTTGCACATGCTGGTCCTGCCTGGAGAGCTTTTTCTCTGGATACCCACGTGGCCCTCACTTTCTTCACCTTGCTATTACACGTGACATTCTCACTGAGGCTGCTCTGACCACTCCTTTTAAAATTGTATCCTGCCTGCCCATTCCTGATCCCCCATACCCTGCTTTTTCCCTCATGGAACTTACATAAAAAACTATGTAATTTGGTTATTTATTGTGCTCGTTGTCTCTTTCTTCCTCTCACTAGAGTGTGCGCGCCATGAAAAAAGAGATTGTGCTTGTTCTCTTTACTGATATAGTCTCTATGCCCAGAACAGTGCCTGGCACAGGGCAGACCCTTGGTAAATATTTTTTGAAGGAATGAATGACCCTAAGTTGTTTTTTCCCCTTTCACTTCCTTGGTAACAAAAAGGGGAGAGTATTTGGAGAATGAATGAAGAGAGATAAAGATATGAATGAGGTTTATTAGCTAATCTGATCACAATTATCCATACAGATGGGAAGAATTAGTACAGAAAATCCTAAAATACAGATAGTCCGGGAAGTATTTCTATTTTGATTATGTGATGTGATGTTATGGTTGACTCTTTCCTATTTTTCCTTAAGGTGGCAGCATGAATACCAGCTGTGTGTTTGTGTGTGTCTGTATGTGTTAAGTGTGTATGCATACACACCTGTGAAGTAGTGAGGGGAAATTACATTGGGAAATTACCTAAAAATAATCCACAAACTGGGTACTTTCATTCCTACAAAACATTTCATGCATAAGACTTGCTAAGTATCAAGTTCAAAGACTACTATGTGAATATGATCTTCCAAGAGCTTCAGGAAACTTACAAACAGCTCATTGGAAGTTGACTAGAGCCTGAACTACCCATGTATATGAGTTCTGTGGGCATCAAGGTTGGCTGGTTGTCTTCTAGACTTCCAATTCTACTCTTCTTGTGTAACAGCTGGACAGTTAAGGGGGACTAGTGCTCCCCTGAAGCTGGTACAAGTGATCCCTTAAGAGAAAAGCACAAGAGCCATTCAGATTCAGAATGATGCTCAGATATTTTCCATGGTTGTAGGAGAGATGTTCTTTCTCTGCTTACGATGTGAAACAAAACGCTGGCAGCCCTCTTGCTACTATGAAAGAGGCTAGCTTGAGGACAAAGCAGACAGCAGAGGGCAGAACCGAGAACCAGAGAAGCAGAGCCACAGCCCTATAGACTTTGTGAACCTCTGGATCAAACCCTACCTGATGCTTGCACCATTTCTGGACTTCACATAAATCCAAGACAATAAATCCACTAAGCTGGTATAAACCAGGGTGTCTTTTATTTGCAATGAAAGGCATCCTGATACAGTGCTCCTTTCTTTTAGGCCAACCCCTCTGCTTGCCATGCTCCCAAGTGTGGATGACACCTATGTCTTTCGTGCAGCCAGCATTATGATCACGCATACACAGACACATTTCAGAATCCTAAGGCAGTGAACTCTTTTTGGTTCACATACATGTGATGTTCCATTTTTCTGGCAAAATGAAGATTAACTAGAGTGCCTCACGTTAATGTCAAAACTCTAGTAGCAGGGGGCCTCACAGACCTACCTACGTTTTTCAAGTTGCATTCCTGAAGCTTTGCTGAACATGCTTTTAAAATGCCTACTTGGGGGCACCTCGGTGGCTCAGTTGTTAAGTGTCTGCCTTCGGCTCAGATCATGATCCCAGGGTCCTAGATTGAGCGCCCCCATCAGGCTCCCTGCTTGGCTTGGCAGGGGGTTCTGCTTCTCCCTCTCCCACTCCCCCTGCTTGTGTTGTGTTCTCTCTCACGCTGTTGTCTCTATCAAATAAATAAAACCTTAAAATAAAAAAATAAAATGCCTACTTGAACGCCTGGAGAACTCTGAGGCCTGTTCTCCAGCCAGCCAGGCCCAGCATCGGCCTGAGGCCTGAGGGCAGCGCTGTCCAAGGGACAGCGAGCCCGGAAAGGTCACGTGTGAAGAAACTCTCCAACAGGCCGTTCCTTATTTATTAGATGCCAGATACACGGGACCAGGACAGAAGACTCCTAGGGCATGTGATTTACACGGGGTGGGTCCCAGGGGAGAACACAGACAGGAGGCAGAAATACGTACATGGGGGGAAGCAAAGAAGGACCGCCATTTCAAAAAATATATACATCTTATGAAGCCATTCCAGCCATTTAATCATTATCAGAAAATAAAACAATCTTTCCACATCATGCGTTTCTTTGGTGCTCTTCCATGGGCCGGGCCCTTCTGTCTTCCCGTCCCGTTTGTCACCCCTGCCCTGCGCCCCGCCCCGGACTTCTCCCATCCGCACAGGGGTAACGGAGGGCCTGGGGGAGGGAAGAGGGGAGCCCCTGCCACAGAGCTGGGTGTTGATTCTGGCTACTCTGAAGCCCTGCCTGGCCTCCCCACCAGCGCCCCAGTTCGGTCTCGAGTCTTCTACTCGGTTCTTTAGTCGTGGCCTGGGAAATCCTCGGTTTTCTGGATGCAGAAACGGGGGGCCACCACCGAGGTTCATGTGTGACACAGTCAGTCTAGAAGTTCTAGAAAGGGTGGGGACACGGGAACCAAACAAAACCCAGCCAATACCACCTTCTCCATGGTTGGATTTTTACATTTTATTTCTTGGTTCATTTCAATGACCTGTATCATGAGTGTACAAGTGAGAAGGGCAATTTCGTCTTTACAGATTTTCCATGAACAGCAGATTTGGGGACAGGGAGGGAGGCAAGCAAGTTCTGCCCATTTGGGGGGGTAGGGCGGGCATCCTAAACTCTCCTCGCTTCACCATCCCCCACTAAGTCAGGGCCCCCTTTCCCAGGGAGGCCCCAGAGCTGGCAAGACCTCCAACTAAAAAGTTGGCCTACATTTTATCTGACCGTCCGATAGCTCCGTTAGTACACACCAGGGCCTCTCCCACCGGCCAGAGCTCCCAGCGCACCGGAGCCATCTCCCGCGGCCACTGGGGTTTCAGAGGAAGAGCAGCGCCCCACATGCTTGCACAGAGCCACCTCCCCTTCACTGCTAGAGGGAGGATCTGATGACAGGACGCTTGCAGAGGCCCCGGACCCATCCACACACTGTGCACGGACTCCCACCCACCCCAAACCAGTGCAGTGAAGATGCTTCTCCTAAAAACGGCTGGTCGCAGATACCAGCCTCGCACAGGCCCCCGCCGTCAGCTCAGGCCTCACGCTGACACCAGAAGTGCCACCCACGGAGAAGGTGCCACCCTCAGCGCCCCTCCCCCCCCACCAAAGCACACAGCACAGCAGAAGGCGGGGGGGGGGGGGAGAAGCTCCCAAGGAGCATACCCCAGCTTCTCTCACCACGAGGGATCTCAGGCTCTGACCTTAGGGTATGGCTCCTCACAGCTCTCAGACTGGGGGCTTTGCGTGGGTCCCTTGATGTTTTCATGCCTGTGAGCCCACCTTGGGACTGCCCAGGCAGCTAAGGATGAAGCATCCTGGACAGTAATTCCAATGCAGACCGTCAGGTGGCTTTGGCCTTGCACTCCCCACAGGCTAACAGGACAGCACACTTCACTTGGCTGTGAGGCCTCTTGGAACACTCTTATCTTGTTCATGAGGACATCAGAGAGCCACTCTGCGGCCTCTGGGTCTCAGCCAACCCTCAGGCCTGGGGCGACCTCACAGCACAGTTCAGAGGGGTGGTGTCTGGGGGCAGAGAGGCAGCAAGGTGAAACCAGCATCACCTGCTTCCCATGGAAGGCTGCAGGGCCGTAGGAGCCAGCACCTGGCCACCTGGTGTCCTAGCGACGGGCAGGCCGATCCACCAGCCTCTCCAGGTGCTAGGAGGTCTGGGTCAGTGGGCATGGATCCCCCAGAAAACTCCCAGGTAGGGCTGCTCTGGTCTTTGCTTCAGAGGGTGCCTTCCCCACCACGCCTGACCCCGCCTTCCTCGTCGGGGGACCCTCTCAGCTGCCATCGGCCAACCTGTGCTCAGCAGATGGGCTGGTTAAGAGCTGTTCGAAGTGGACCGACTCTCAAGGCCACTCACAGGAATCTGGTGACTGTCCCCATCTACCTGGGGCTGAGGGGTTTCCCGGGACACGACTTTTCAGTGCTAAAACCAGGAACATCCTGGGCAATCTGGGGTGGTCAGTCACGTGACACAGCGGCCAGGAAGACGGTACCGGGGGTTCCCCCACAGGGCTTGGCCCTTTGCAATGCATTTGGGGAGCTATGTCATGCCTCAGTCTCAGGATGGTAGCAACAGCCCCTCCTGTGACACTGATTGGCCCAACCATTCGGAATGCAGGGCACGGGGTGACCTGGTGTCTACTGCCCTCAGAAGCTAGCCCCATGGGGATCTCGGCCGGCAACTTCCCGAGCACACCATCTTCAGGGTTCCCCACCTGCTTATCTTGCTTCTGGGATTTTCTGTGCTCAGCAAAGATTGGTTTGAGCCTTTCCCCATTTTGCCCCAAGCCTCCCAGGACTGCCAGCCTGGAAATCAGTGCCTAGGGTGCCCTCAGAGGTGGCCAGGCCCCTAGTCTCCCCCAAATTGCCACAGGCCCATCTGCTCTGAACTGGCCGGAAGGCTGACAGGGCCAAGCAGGAGGAGGAGCTCCGCGGAATATTGCCTGGCCCTGCTCTTTTCAGAGGCAGCACTGTTCCCAGCTATGGACCTGAAATCCCCTTGGCTGGCTGAACCCACCACGTGAGCTGAGGTAGGGGCAGGAAGTAGCAGGGATCTCCTGGGAGAGGAGAGGGGAGAGGAGAGGGGAGAGGAGGAGGAGAGGTGGGCCTTGGTGCTGTGGTGACAAGCAGGTGTGCGGGTACCAAGGGGTGGGTGCCCAGGAAGATGCCCGAGCTCTGGCAGCTGCTCTCTGGATGGGGGTCCCTAACGGGAGGGGAGTGTGCACCAAGCAGAAAGGCTGCAGGGCAGGAGGCCCTGGGACTGGGGAAGGTGTGTGGCCGCTGGAAGAGCCCCAAGTAGCAGAGTGGCAGGGCCTCTGGAAGAAAGTCCCGGCCCTCTGGAAAGGGACAACTTCCAGGGGCACCCAGCCTGAATTGGGTGGGGTCCTGGGCGCTAAGCACTGCCCACCCTGTGGGGTAGGGGGGTGGGGGTGGGGTTAGGATACGCACTACTGTTCTCCTGGGGCTTTCATGGGCGGAAGGGGCACTTCCTCGATGGTCTCCAGTTTCAAGGGAGTCAGCCCCTGCCCAGACCTCAGCACTGCCCATGGAGAAGGAAAAACATACCCAAGAAAAAGCCAGTTACAGATGAGCCCACGCCCTGCCCTCCCCTCCCTGTTCCCCTGCCCCGCTGTACTCCGGACTCCACGAACAGCCGGGAGGCGAGGGAGCCCTTCCTCTGGGACTGCCCGTGGCCATGATACAGGGCTTGAAGGTCGAGGCTGGTGGCTGTGGAGGTCTCCGCGGCGGTCCGTCCGCCGGTCTGTCCGCGGGTGGGAGTCGGTCCAGGTGCCGGGCCATCAGACCTTGGCCTCCAGCATCTCCAGGAAGAGTTTGTGCATGGGCACCTTGCCCTGCAGTTTGACGCTGTAGAAGTGCTGCACGGCCTTGGCGGCCGTCTGCCGCAGCAGGGGCAGCGTCAGCAGCAGCTTGCCCGTCCTCCGGGGCTCCTCGTGGCGCTGGCTCAGCTCGTAGTCCTGCAGCGCCTCGTGCAGCAGGTCCTGCAGCTTCTGCACCGCCTCCAGATCCTCGATGTACATGGAATCTGCGGGCACAGGGGAGCGTCAGGGGGCGCGGCCCTGGGGGGGGGCGTGGCCAGACTTCAGCATGGGGGGGGATGTGGAGGGCGTGGCTTGGGGCCCTGGGCTGTTGCCCCCCTCTCCTCACTTTACAGAGAAGGAGACGGAGACTACGGAGGCTAAACTGCCAGCCTGAGGTCACAGAGGCCCGTGACAGAGCCGAGGCTTGGAGCCAGGGAGCCATCTCCACCTTGGAAGGTCATCTCTTGAGAAACCACCAAGAGGGGTCAGCGAAGACCCTGAAGGACTTGGACGTGAGAAGACTGGTCACTGCCCTGGAGGTGCCAGGTGAACTGTGGAGCCAGACTACTGGAGCTGGAGTCCTGTGTACCTCCCTTGCTAGCTGTGTGACTTTAGGCAAGTGATTTAACTTCTCTGTGCCTTACTTTTCTGAGACAATAGCCACAGGTACCTCAAGAGGTTAAGTGAATTATTGCAAGTTGAGGACTAAAAACAGTACTTGTCCCGAAGTGAGTGCCCCACTGGTGGCACCATGACCAGTATCATCACTGGGACTGTCACTGCTGCTGCCACCAGGCACCAGCCTGTCCGCTGGTTACAGCATGCAAACACACTCGGAGAAAGGGGCTGAGCTCTGTGCCCAGGTGCCCTGTGGCAGAGGTCTGGGCGGGGGCCCGAGACAGCATGGCCAGATGCATGGGCCACAGTGACAGCGGATGCTGTTGGGAGTCCTCTAAAAATCCCGAGGAGGGCTTTGGACTCAGCCATGAGTCACGGGTTCAAATGGAAGTTACCTAAATCCCAGCAGGGCAGGCGGGCATCTGCTGAGAGCTGGCTTACAGTGGGGTCTGAGCTAAAGCCAAGGCCATTTCCTGGCACCCAATGCCTGGACTCGAGGGAAAGAGCCCGCCTTCTTCTAATGTTCCTTAAAGAGCTCCAGCCAGCACCCTGCACTGCAGTGCCCAACCTGCCAAAGGCATGAAGCCCTGGGGGTCACATGGATCAAGTGAACTGGGAGCTCTGGGCAGGCGGCCAAGGCAGGCGGGGCAAGGCTCCCAAGGTCCTCAAGAGAGCAGGGCAATGCCCTTGCGTGCCAGGTTAGTTTAGGTACCAAACCGCGAAGGGCAGCTGTTCTAACTGGCTGACCCTGTGACTCCTTCCGTCTGACCTTTGCCAGCCACGCGCAGCCCATGCCTCCAGGGTCCTGCCTCTTCCTCCTGGGAGAAGTGCCAAATGAGGCAGATAAGACTCTGGAATCTTTGATGCTGCGTTACTCTGGCCAAGTTACTCAGGCTCTCTGAGATTGTATCCTCATCTGTGAAACGGAGCAAATGCCTCCATGCCTCAGAGGGTAGTGGTGAGGATTAAAAGAAACAGCACATTACCAGGCACTTAGTAAGCACCTGATAAATGTAGTATTATCATTACCATGAGGACTCAGCCTAGGGCGAGTGCCTTCAGCATGCTGGGGTGTTACCAGCCTCATACCCAAGATGCCTCCACTCCTACACTCTCGGCAGGTTCTAGAACGTGCATCCACGATGCGCTGGTCCCTCTAAGGCTGGGATGTGGCCATCCAGACCCCCTGCCTCCCCGCCAGCTTCCTTGCTCCTCCCCCTACCCTCCCCAAGGAGGCCCAAATTGGCAGCTGCCTTCGACCAAAAATGAAATAAAATAACATTGCAAGATTAATTTCTTTGCAATCCATCAGCGAGTCTGTATCGATGGCATTGATAAACTGTTAATTACAAAATCAATGGCTATGAATTTTTTCTGCTGTCAGGGAGCCTTGGAGATGCCTGGGACTTGGGGTGAAAGATGGCCACAGGATCCTGAGGGGCTGGGGTTGGGGACCCCAGCCTGTCTCTGATGTGCTTCAAGCTTCTACCTCACGCCAGCCCCCGCAGCCAGGTGAGTGGTTCCGCCCTGTGCTCTCCCCCTGTCCTGGGCTGCACAAACTCCACTTACTTCCTGAACTACCTGTACCTGCTCAGTGGCCTGGGAGAAAGGGCAAGAAGGGCAGATAGATCCCTGGCACTGTTTCTCGTGCGACAAAGAGTATACTCAGGCCACGCCTGATGCTAGCAAGGGTGCTGCTGAGCTCAGGTTTCTAAACCACGGCCAGTCATCAAGTTCTGTGTCCGCATGTGTGTGTGCACGGGTGTACACATGTGTGTCTGCGTATTTGAGCATATATGTGTGTGCGTTGAGTGTGCACATGCCTATGTCTGTAAGTGTGCAAGTGTCTGTGCATGCACATGCCTATACTCGTGACCACGTGTGTATCTACATGCGTGTCTACGTGTGCATGTATCGGTGTGCACCCAAGCAAGTGTCTGTGAGAATATGTGCATGTGTGTGCACATGTCTCTGTATGTGTGTGTGCACACATCATCTGTATTTGTGCACACATCTGTCTTCATGTGTATATGTGTGTGTGTGTGTGAGTGTGCACACGTGTGCCTGTGAGATCAGAGCAAGAGCAGATGGCAAAGCTGAAATGCCGTCTGAAAGCTGGCCCAACCGGGCACCGAGGCCAGTGGGGAGGAGGTGACAGTTGACCTGCCTCCCACCTCTTCACTCCCCTCCCCCGGCATGGGCCAGCCCAAGCTCTACATCAATGATGAAAAGGTCCAGAGAGTCTAAAATCAAGGATGTGCCCTCCAAGGCCTGGCAGCCTTGCTGGTTGCACCGTTCCCACTCCCATTTCCTCTGCTGCCTGTGGTCCCTCCGCCCACGCAAGCTCCGAGCTCCTCTTGCCAGGGCTGGTCCCCACACTTCCCTCTGAGTTGTTGAGTGCAGGCTTACGGGGTAGGGGGCTGTTCTGCAGGGCCGGTAAGGGGAGAGCTTTGTCACTACCCATTTGTCAAATCTGCAGACCCACACCCCACAAGGAGTAAGCCCTGATGTCATCTAGGGACTTCGGTTAATAATAATTTATCAATATTGGCTCATTCATTGTAACAAATTACTACACCAATACAAGATGTGAACAATGGGGGAACGGTAAGGAGTCATGGGTGCAGTGGTGGATGGGGTGGAATGGGGGCACAGACCTGTGGCACCAGCTGCTCAATTATACTGTAAATTTAAAACGATATTTAAAAAACCGAACAGGAGGACGCCTGGGTGGCTCAGTGGGTTAAGCCTCTGCCTGCAGCTCAGGTCATGATCTCAGGGTCCTGGGATTTAGCCCTGCATCGGACTCTCTGCTCAGCAGGGAGCCTGCTCCCCCACCCCACTCTGCCTGCCTCTCTGCCTACTTGTGATCTGGCAAATAAATTAAAACAAACAAACAAACAAACAAACAAACCACAACCAACAGGACTGGCATTCTCTCACAAAGAATATACTACCATTTTGGAATCTTAAAATGTAAACAGTCTGTATAAAACCTGTAAACTTTTCATTATCATTTTGCATTTGTTTAATTAAAAAAGGGAGTTAAACTAAAAAAAAAAAAAAAATGCTTCCCTCTCTGGATTAGATCAGGTTCCCCAAAAGCAGAGCCCCAAACCAGGGTTCGGATGCATGGGATGTCTGGGGGGTGTGCTTTCAGGAGAAAGGAAGGGAGAGAGGCAGGCGAGTGTGAGGGTGGAAGCAAGCAAGGTAAGCACATGGCTGTGGCTTTGGCCTGACCCACGCAGAGCTCTGATCCCACCCTGCAGGAGCCCAGCCTTTTGTTCCCCTGTGTGGGTCACCACTGGCTGAAGGTGCCAATGTACACAGCTTTCTAGGCAAGACAGGTGAGGGCAGGTCTTGGGGAAGGGGACAGCTGGGAGCTGTTAGCCCCGGAACTCAGCCGCTGGGGCACGGGAGCGCTACCCCAGTAAAGGGGGGCTAACCAGGGCATCTGCGGCATCCCCTGCCTTCTCTATGAAGCGATCTGTTGGGGGGCCGACTGTCTGGGTTTGCAGGCAATGGAGGGCTCCTGGAACATGGAACAACAGCATGAAGCAAACCACTTGGTCATCCTATCTGGTCTGTCTCTCCCTGGGAACCAGCTCTCCCTCTTCCCTGTGCTGGTAACACTTTGTTTCCTCTAATATTAATAGTAACGATAATAATTAATATTTATTGAACATTTCCTTGAGGCCAGGCACTGACCTAAGTGCTTTATCTTCGCCGATCATTTAACAGCAAAGTGCTTGGAGGAGGTACTGGGATATCCCCATTTTACACACAAGGACAGGGCTAAGGAAGGTTGCCAACTTGCCCAGGGTCACACTGCTACTAAGCGTCAGAGCTGTAATTTGAACCTGAGTCCCTTCGACCCAGACTTGAGCAAGAACTCTGGCACACGCCGCCCTAGAGCAAACTTGCCTGACACACTCTCTTTAGGACAGGGAGCCTGACTGTCCCCTGCATTCTCCACCTGCCCCCACCTGGCTCCGTGGGGGCCGCTCCCTAACTGCGGACACAGATTACGCTCCACAACTCGCTCACCTGCATCGAAACGCCCAGCCCCTCTGCCCAGGGATTCCAGCCAGCAGCTGGAAGGGGCTGAAGAAATGGGAGTGAAACCTCCTTTTCATTTTTTTAATTAAAAATAAATTTTTAAAAAGATTTATTTATTTTCGAGAGAGAATGCTAGAGAGCAGGGGCAGGAGCAGAGGGAGAAGGAGAGGGAATCCTCAAGCAGACTCCCCACTGAGGACAGAGCCAGATGTGGGGCTTGACCCCAGGACCCCGAGATCATGACCTGAGCTGAAATCAAGAGTCAGATGCTTAACTGACTGAGCTAAGCCACCCAGGTGCCCCATGAAGCCTTTTTTTTTTTTTTTAAAGATTTTATTAATTTATTTGACAGAGAGAGGGGTCACAAATAGGCAGAGAGACAGACGGGGGTGGGAGGTGGGACGCAGACTCCCTGCCGAGCAGACAGCCCAATGCAGGCTAAAGGCAGAGGCTTAACCCACCGAGCCACCCAGATGCCCTGAAGCCTCCTTTTTAATGACAGTCCAGACCAACTTGGTTGGGCACGTTTTTCTCTCTTGTTATCTGAGCAGTTTGACTGGGAGACTCAAGGAGCAGTTTTATAAGCTGGGGGTTGATTTTGCAGAGGACTTTGGATCGAGTCCTACCTCGGGCACCCCTTAACAGTGTCACCCTGGGCAATTTTCTTCACCTCCCCAGGCCTCAATATCCCCATCTGTACAATGGGGAGAGAATCATGAGACCCTTGCTCATAGGGTTGTGTGTAAGAATTAAGTAAGTTCCTAGCTAATTTATTGAACAAGCTGAACACTTACACACCGGGCATCTTGTGAGTATAATATAATCCTGTATAAACAAATCCCTTCCCCAGTCTGGTGGGGTAGGGACTCTTCAGTGCTCCCATTTTATTGATAAGGAAAATGAGGCAAAGAGGAAAGCGACTTGCCCAAGGCGGTGGGGAACAGGATTTGACTCTTAGCAGCTTGGCTATGGCATCTGTGTTCTTAACCAGTGTGCCAGGCTAGGCATCAGAGGCCCAGTCTAGTGCCCTACAAATCCAGGGCTCAGGAAGCACCTGCTGATTGTTGGCCTTCATCACCAGCCTCTTAGCTCCAGGCCAACCCCTGCACAGCCTCTGGTGATAAGAAGCTCCGGCATCTTCCTGCCATCGCTGCCCGCCCCCCCATGGTGGCCCTGCTCACAGGCCCCGCCCAAGGAGACCTCTGGGAGCTCCTGCTGTGGGACCCACACGCGCCCTTACCTGAGTTGGCCAGAGCCAGCGCCTTGAGTGTCACAAACTCCTCCTTCTCCACCTTGAGCTTCTTGTACCTGCGCACCAGCTGCAGGATGGCCCGGTAGAGCTCCAGCAGCCCGGCGAGGCGGGAGTGCTCCTCGTCCATGACATAGTCCTCAGCGAACACCAGCTTGTCGTCGTAGGGCAGCGAGCGGTACACGATGCCCAGGATCAGGATCTCCATCCAGGCGCTCTGCAGCAGGCTCATCTGATCCCCGAGAGACAGATTCGAGAAGCCTGCGGCATGAGAAGGGGCAAGGAGGGCGGCAGCAATCAGGTGGGCTGGCTGGAGGAGGGGGTCCCGGGCACCTCTGGATCCCACCCCGCCCTCTGTCCCAGCTGGATTCCTTTTCCTTTCCTTGATCAAGGAGTCAGACGGGGAATTCATGCGAAAGACTTACACAATGAGAGCTCAGTCAATGTTGACAGTCGCTATCACTATTATTGTTAGTTCTATGCCGTTTTTTCGAAATGTCTGTAGAGGCTTTTTGATTAATTAAATGCATCTGTAATTTAAGGAGTTATTAAATTCATAGCAGAATCAAGAGGCAGCAGTATAGGGTCCCCTTTCCCCCAGGGGACTTTGCAGATTTTTCTCTCCGCTCAGCCAGGGGAGACTTTGGTGTTTTAAAGGACACCTGATCCTCAGTGCAAAGTCTCAGCTGTGTGTGCTGACCCAAGGGCCCAATCAGGAAAGAGGACTCAGCTGTTCCCGGCCAGTGATCACCCCCGCCCCCCAGTGACCACAGCCTGGGGCCACTAAGAGCTCAAGAGCCCCCAGGGTCAGAGGGTACTTTCTCACAGGCAGCCTGTCCCCCAGGGGTCAGACCCCTGCTGCCCCCGCCATCACTCTCCACCTAACAATGACCTGAGCTGTCCTGCATTCTGTGAGCTTAGAATCATGGGAGTTTCCCCCTCCTGGCTAGCAAGGACGCCGACTCCAGAGCAGAAGGAGGTCAGCGATGGGGAAGACTCCAGAATTATGTCACCGTCTGGTCCAGCGTGCTCGGGAGACTGCCTGGGCCTGAGTCCCAACCTCCCCTCTCCTAGCTGTAGGCTGACCACGTGAAAGCTATGTAACTGCCACAAAGCTCAGTGTCCTCTTTTGTAAAATGGGCAGACAGTAGCACCCACTTCAGACTCACAGGACATCTAAATGAGACAATGGTTGCAGAACCTGTATCATGTTCTCAGAGCTCACACAAATGTTACTGATGAGACGAAAACCCCACAGCGTCATCGCCCAGCAAGCCGGAGCCAGGGTGGTGCCTGAGGAGGTCGCTATGATTACTGTTTTTGTTGTTATTAGCATGCTGTCGGCCTGACTCCCCTCTCCTTTCTGGGCATGGCTGGAGGCCCAGGGTGGTCCCGAGCTTCAGCATAGGCCCACTGCTCTGGGTTTCCACGGAGTCTGTCCTACTCTCCCCTGCTGTCCCCTGAGTTAGTAAACTCCACTGTCCCTCTCCCAACCAGCACAGACGTGGTCAACTTTAGGGGGCAGTCCGAGGTGGAAGCCCCTTCACCAGGTGGGTTCCCGTCTGCTGGGGAGCACCCTCTCAGGCCAGTCATCATGGTTCCTGAGTGCGATCTATACCATCCCCTGCCCCTGCCCAGGCTCAGTGACTGACAAAAAACAACACCGATGGAGAGGGGTGCGCCTCTCCTCGGGGACAGGCTGTGGCACTGGGTTGTGGGGGGGCGGTAAGGTGCATGCATACTGTCTGGATCCCAGTGCACAAGGGGTGTGTGGCAGCCTGTGGTGGCAGGGACAGCCGGGAGGTAATAAAAGGCAGATAGAATGGACATCCAATTTCCCTTATCGGGCCTCTGAGCGGGAGAGGACTTGGGCGACATTAATTAACAGATCCCAATCAGCCGGCTCATGGGGGGGGGGGGAGGGGGGGGCAGGGGGGGGGGGGTGCGCGGGAAGCGGACAGATCGGGAGGGGAGACGTAGGAGGTGGACAGGGCGAAATTAACAGACAATTGAATCGGAAGGTGGCAAAAGGCGAGGTGAGGGAAGAGCAGGGGCTTCGGGAAAGGAAGGAGAGAAGATGCCGTGAGGCCCACCACGCAGGTACGACCCCTAGAGGTAACAACGTGCTTCTGTCTCTTTGTTCCTTGGGCAAATCCTCACTGGGCACCTGCTAAGCGCCAGGCACTGGGGACAGAATGGCAAGCTGGAACCAGAACGAGCTCCCGTGTGCAAGAGCTTGCAGTCCAGAGGGAAAGTGTCGCCCCAAGCCCCGAGCTCTGCTGGGATCTCGCAGTTAGGACAATTCGAAGGGCCAGAGAGATGGAGGGGGCTCTGAGGACACACCATGGGCGAACGTGGCCCAAACTGGAAAGTGCGGGAGACTGAGCCCTGCAAAGTGAGAGGAGCTCTGTCGGGGCTGGTGAGGACGTCCAGGTGAGCACATCTGCGTGCCAGGATGGGCTTCCCTGTGCTGCCCAGCAACTGGCCTGGGACAACTTCCCCACTGCCCAGCAACTGGCTTGGGACAAAGATGACACCCAATGCATATTCCTAGCAGAACTGCATGAACCAATGCCACTGGGCCCTGACTCCTAGGTGACCAGAAAATGGACCCACAAAGAAATCAGTGAGACCCTCTTCATCCTTTAGACACAGGTTCAGATTCTGCTGCCTCTGCCCCTTGTGTACAAGCCAGTGACAGGTCCTCTGGGTAAGGGCAGAGCAGGTGGCGGGAGGAAGGGAGCCGGCGCCTCTGAGAGTTTGTGCCTCCCTCCAAGGCTAGACCTCCTTGAAGAAAAGAAACACTAGAAGGGAAAATGAAAAATAAAAACAGCTCTAGGAAAAAGAAGGGGAGGAGACAGGGATGGAGGGGAGGGTTTTATGGGCACATTTTTATTTAGTTTTGGCTTTTGAACCTGTCCATCCTAAGATGTTCCCAAAATAAAACTAAATCAAGCATAAAACAAAAGGCTTGCCCCCATCAACCTAGCAAGTCCACACTAGGAATTTCTCTCATAAACACCTAGATAACTGGGAAAGGGTGTTTGTTAGGTCGGTCTGTAATGACCCCAAACAGGAAACAACCTAAATGTAACGAATGTGATACATGTAATTACCATATAAACCTAATTATTAGCTAAATGAATGGTACATTAGAAGCCACCAGAAAGAATGAGGCAGAACTGTTTTTGTGGGTGTGGAAAGATACCCACGAGTGTAAGGAAGACATAACTGTATTAAGGGCACAGACACCAGAGCCAGACTGTCTGTTGGAATTCTAGCTCTGCTGGCCACTGGCTGTGACCCTGGGCATGTCCACTTCTCCGTGCCTCAGTTTCCTCCTCTGTAAAATGGGAATAATAATAATACTTCCTTCATGGGACTGTGGGATGAAATGAGCTATCACAGAGAACATTTAGTACAGTGCCTGGCCCCAGGTAAGTGCTACTATGTTACATAATTAAATGAAAGAAGCAGGATACAAAGCAGCATTAAAGAACAGCCCTATGTGGGGCACCTGGGTGGCCCAGTGGGTTAAGCCTCTGCCTTCAGCTCGGATCATGATCCCAGGGTCCTGGGATAGAGCCCCGCATTGGGCTCTCTGCTCAGCAGGGAGCCAACTTCCCCCTCTCTCTCTGCCTGCCTCTCTGCCTACTTGTGATCTCTGTCAAATAAATAAATAAAAATCTTTATAAAAAAAAGAACAGCCCTCTCCTAGGGGGAGAACGCGCAGGCGCACACTGACATGCACCCAGGGGCTCTACGTGCACAGGAAATTCCCGGGGATGTTTTAAGAAAGATGAGGAATTCGGAACTCCTAATATCCATTCCTCTGTCACATCTGACATCTTTACTAGAAACAGCTTTACTAGAAGCACATATCCTTTCTTTTATTTAAACCCAAATGCAGGGCTGAAGCACTCCTCCCTGTCCTTCCGCCCAGCACCCTCCACTTCGGCTCTTCTGTGCTGGGCTGGGTCTCCTCCTTCAAGCAATCAGCAATTCTGGGACCGGGTCAGGGCTTGCTGCCCAGAGAGGCTGGTGTGGCCCGGGGCCCTGGCGTCACACACTGCCCCCTTGAGGTCCTGCTGGCTGCTCCCGCCTGTCTCCCCATGTCTCCCACCTGGAGCTCTGACCACCCCCCCACATCCCCCACCACCAAAGCTGCTTTATCTGCACCAACTGATCTGGTAACATTCAGGCTCTTCCGAAGCCCCATCCCCCAGTGACGTGAAGCATGATCTCCTAGAATTTAAGAAAAAAAAAAAAAAAAAAAGAGCACATAATTTGTGGCAAGTGGAGTTCATAATCTGTTAATTTATTATCGTTTCTGTCGACCTGGAGGGCCATTAGCAGAGGTAATAAAGGGAGATGTAATTATGGGATCTGAGGCCACTCCAGACACAGCTGCTGTCACTCGGCAGCCCATATTTTACTGGCCGCTGGCATTCCCGCCCCCGCAGGAGCCAGACGGTGGCTACCTGGGAGCAGGGCTTCCGGAGGAGGCCTCTGGGGGGGTCCCCCGCAGAGCCGGCAGGACAAGGCTCTCCTGGGCTGGGGCAGCCTTCGGGCCGCCTGGGGTGGCGGGATAACTGGCTAATAGTCCAGAGACTACAGTTTGTCAAGGGACACCCACTGCCTCTTCAAGGCTGCTGCCCCTGTGCGTGTGTGTCGCTCACGGGGAACAGGACGTGGGCACTCTATAGACTTGGGCTCGTCCCCTGAGCAACGCAGGGCTCGGGGAATTCCACTCAAGGAGAAGCCTGCGTGCGGCCTTAAGGCAGCGGCAGACGGACTCGAACGCGCGGCCGCAGTGCTGCATGAGTCGCCATCAGCCTTGGCTCCCCCTGGAACTCACCCCTGCAACATGTGTGCTCAAAAACAGGAGTGAAAGGAGCGGGGCTGCTGGGAAAGGAGTTTGTGCTCAAATGATCCTTCCTCCTGGCCACACCGGTCGCTCAGCGCCCATGTGCACAGGTCAGTTTCTGGGCTCAGCCTTAAAACTCGTGTTCTGGGCACCCCGATGCCTTCTGATGGCCATGGCCCACCATCCCAAAGGCCTGGCTCAGGTTTTGCTCTCTGTCCCTAAAACCCCTGGAGTCCCTCGTGCCTGGGGACACTGGCCCGTGGTTCTTCTTGCTGCATTCTAAGTATGCGGGATAGGAGATGGCAAACAGGGCAGAGGAGAGGCGAGACGGGCCGTGGGTGGTAGCACTGCAGCGGCATGCACGGACGTGCCCGATACTATTTGGTCTCTTTTCGTATGGTTAAAATTTTCTATGAAAAAGTATTTTGTTGTTTTTTGGTTTTTGTTTAAATTATCCATCTTATTCCCAAATGAGGTCCTCAGGGCAGAAATTAATCGAATTCTTTGTATCAGCCCCAACTTCTAGCAAGAAACCTTACATACACCTAATGCTCAATAAATGCATGCAAAGGCAAGTATGAAGCACCCTCTGTGTGCCAGGCTCTGAACAGATCCTGAGAGGCTAGCCCATACTGGCCCACGAGATAGGGTTTCCTGTGCTTAAGTTGAGTGGGCTGGGTGCCAACCCGTGCCATCTTAAGGAGAGAGTCCTGTGGTCGAGGACAGGATGGGCAAGGGCGGACAGCAGTCCCGGTGGGGGTGGGGCTGCTGGCTTGCACCTACCCTGCTAAAACCTCTCTTTCTGGCTCTCTCTCCCTCTCTCCCTCTCTCCCTTAAGGGCTAGTGAGCAGGTCTGGAGGTGAGTTTTCTGTCTAATCTGAGACGGAAATAAGTCGATTAGTTTAAATATATCATGCACTTGATATGTCATCGCCCCTAATAGAAAGGTTTACATGTGGCGGCAGGAGACTCTTAATTAATTTTACCTTAAACACTAGAAGGTCGGGCCCAAATAATTCAGCATGCAAATTTATGCAAAATAGGCAAATTAGTGTTTCAGACAGACAAATGAGCCCCTATGTTTATTTTATTTTTTAATCAAAAAGAATTCAGCTTGGACAAGGAAAAATGGAGATGGGAAAGGAGGCTTTTCATACTATTAGCAAAGACAATGACCCGGTCACGGTCATCCCACTTGTGCCATAACCTCTGTTATGATTCCTGAGTCACAGGCAAGGGCACTAAAGCTCAAGTCGGTCTGAACCCGAAGTCTATGCCCCAACAACCACCCTCCTCGGCCCACTGCCCTCTTGGTGGGCACCAGCGGGAGATGGGAGTTGGGGGGGTGGCAGGAAGATGTGGGAGAAGAGGGGTGCAAGGGAGACCGTGCCTCCTGGTTCTACGCCTGCCCTCAGAGGTGTTGAGGGCACTGGTGGCAGGAGAAGCAGCAGTGACCTGGGGGTGCCACCAGGAGCCACTCCTGAGCCATTGCTGGGACACGGCAGAGGACTGAGCGTGTGGGCTGGGGACAGCACGGGGAGGGGGAGAGGGAGCTGTACCAGATTTGGCCCTGGGTTAGTGGAGCAATCCAGGCTGAAGTGTCTTAAGCAGTGGCTTGACCCCACATCTGTGCTGAATCAGCACAGGCCAGATTCAAAGCCACTGAGCGTGTCATCCCAAGAGACTGAGCTCCTTAGTAAGGGCGCTCCAGCTCAGGTTCCCCGGGAGCCCACCCCGAGTCAGAACGCCAGGGGCCATTAGGGAGTCCCCGTGGAAGAAATCCTACGCTTCCTGCCAGCTAAGTGACACCAGCATCACCTCCTGAGGCCTGGTCGGCACAGGAAAACTCCTTCCTAAAGGCTGAGCACACCTCTTACACAAGGACATTCTGACTCACTCCCATCCACTGTGGGCTTTGGCATGAGAAGTCTAGGACACCTTTGCTACATCACCATGCACACTGTATCCATTTCTCAGAGCTGGTGACAAACACGAGAAGGATCTATAGACAGGAAGATAAACTGCCCCGTGTCACAGAGCTAGTAAAACTCCAAGTCCACGGTGGAACACAGGATGTCCCAGCACACACGAGACAAGCTGTTAGAACCGAACAAGGGATTCACTGCACAGCCTTTGCAAACTGCCCAACGTGTGTGTAATGCAACGTATGTGGCTACCGGTGTCTACAAAAACAAAACTAAGGATCATTTTCCACCGTTTATCCAGGAGGAAGCTGAAAGACAGGTTTGGGCCATATACAGCGAATGAAGTCTGTATCATGTGAAGCCTGTTCACACACGCTTAGGAGAGAGGCCTCCCTCCCCATCAGGCACACAGCGACGTGAGTCCACGATGAACACTAGCGTGTCCGCACATCACTCATGCTCACAGTTCATCCTCATCCAAGCCCATGAAGGAAGCACGGTTGGCATTCCCTATTCACAGAGGGCGCAGGGGACCCGCTCAGGGAGACACAGCTCGTAAGTTACAGACCCAGAACCCGAATCCCAGTCCCTCTCCCCAGCCCGTGTTCTTAACCACACCAGTCCACCTGCCTCTAAAGGAAGCAAGAGCCTCAATTCTCGCCCGCATTGTTTCCTCGTGCATTTCCAGTAAGGTCTGCAAGGAAACCCTTCCTTGGCCTTCAAGGATTCAAAAAAATTTGCTCTCTGGATCTTAACCTATCGTGGATGCCATCGCCACACCTCTAGGATGGTAACTGGTTCTGAAAAGTACCAAGAATGTTCAAGAACATTACTGGGCCTTCCCACACCTGCTCACCTCCAATCCCACAGGGAGAGAAAAGGAGCCCAGAAGAAAAGATGGCTTCCAGGCTCCCAGGCTCCCAGGCATCAGGACCACGGCCGTGGGGACGGTGGCTGAGTGTCCCTGGCCCCACGGGACTCACCTGGGATGTGCTTGGCCCAGCCGATGATGACCACGAGCTCCCTGTCAGCCAGGTCACAGAGAGTGGTCAGGGCCTTGATGTCGCCCTCGGGCATGCCAGGGGGAGGCATGGCATACAGCTTGTCGGGCTCGGCCACCAGCAGGTAGGAGACAATCTTGGTCACTGCCAATGACCAGAGGAGGAATGTAAATTTTGGGGAAAAGAGGAAGGTACTCAGGAAGAAAATTCGGGATCTGGGGAGTCCCAAAAGGTCACCTCCCTTCCCTCTCTGACTCCGCAAACTTGTTGGCCATGGTGATTTGGGTTCCTGACAAATATCCAAGGGAAGCTGCTGGTGAATTCTCTCGAGAGGACCCTGCTTTGAGTGGGAGGTGAGGGCGGCATTCTGGATGCTGGCCCAGGCCTTCGTAGGATCATGCTTCGCTTGGAGCCATATTCCATAAATCCCACACGGAAAAGCCTTGTGAATGAAGGCACCAAGCCAGGCACTGAGGCCACCTTCCCCAGATGCACACTGTCCCAGACCCAGCAGTGGGAAGGTGGCACTGCCCCCAAAGGATACCAGATGTTCCAGGCATGATGTGGACAGAAGGGGCACGGGTGACCCTGGCACTCACATGGCTTTTTAGCAGGTGGGGAAATCTGTAAGCTCAGGTACGGGCTGCTCTCAGAGTCCAGCCGCCGTTTGTATTTCTGGCGGCCTCCACGCACTCGGTCAAGGCGCACACCTGGGGAAAGAATGGGAAAAGGTATTAGGTTTTCGACTCGATGCCTTTCCAGCTGCCCTGGGGCCAGCCTCAGGACAGAGTCGGGCAATCCTCACTCAACTCTCTGATACCAACAGCCCCTGGGCCCGGCCCCGCCTCCGGTTCTGCATCCTCCTGAACCCTATCCTGAGCAACCTTCAGTTCTCGAGCCTTTCTGTCTCTAGAGGGAAACACAACAGAAGCGCTCCTCTAGGTGTCAGGGAAGGGAGACTCCTTATTGTAGATCTGCTGGGAACCCAGGGAGTGCTGAGTTGGTTTGCAAGAGAGGAAAGGAATCTCGGCCTCTAGCAGGTACCTCAAATATGAAAACAATAATTTTTTTTTAAACAAGAATTTTCAAACTTTTCACATACATGGCATCTGGATAGGGGTTCATGACAAACATCAGTTTCTGGATCCCACCTTCCGAGACTACAGGATGGCATTCTACGGTCTCTTCTAGAACAGAGGGAGGGTGAGGACTGGTCAGGGCAGCGGGAGTACCCTCAGAAGCAGGGGTGTGGGCAGCCCTGGGCCAGACGCTCCTAGACGGGGATGCAGGTGAGGTGTCCTGACCGCAGCTAGTGAGTGAACACCGCCGAGTCTCCCAGCAGCAGGTGCAAAAAGCAGGTGTGGCCATGCCACCCTAACATCCCTCCCCAGGAGAGAGGACCTCTCTCAGAGAGATCCGTTATTTCTCCGGGTCTCTAGGGCCTTCCAGAAACCCACCCCACCCCTCAGCTCCCGCTGTCTAGAGAGACATGCTGGTACCATCTGATACCCCTACCAGCTCACAGGGTGGACAGGACCTCCACCAATCTATGCGGCCTGGCCTAGAAAACGGATGGGATCCAACAAACTAGCAGAGCGGCGGGCTCCTGTTTCCTTCCCATGAAACAGGCCTTGACTAAAACACATAATAAGGGGCACCTGGGTGGCTCAGTCATTAAGCGTCTGCCTTGGGCTCAGGTCACAATCCCAAGATCCTGGGATCGAGCCCGCATCCGGCTCTCTGCTCAGCAGGGAGCCTGCTTCTCCCTCTCCCACTCCCCCTGCTTGTGTTTCCTCTCTCGCTGTCTCTCTCTGTGTCAAATGAATAAATAAAATCTTTTTTAAATAAATAAATAAATAAATAAATAAAACACATAGTAAGTCAGACAGAGCCGGAGTCCTGAGGGGAGGACAGCGGGGTGGTCTCCTCAGCCTCTGAGCTGACAGGCCCAGCTCAACCCCTCTTCCTCTCCTAAAGGTCAGTGGCATCGCCCTCACAGAGCCCCAGCAGTGCATCCTCATCCAGGGCCCCGTCTGGCACTTTCCCCAGCACCTCCTCCTGCCTCTCCTCCCAGGGTGGTAGGGGCGGCCACTCATCCTGTCCGCTCAGGCCCTTCTCGGGCAGAGGCAGGAGGAAGGGACGGTAACTGAATAGGTTGAGGATTTGGATCCCATTCATGCCAGGGGTGATTTTCTGGCTGATTCTTAGAACGCACAGCTAGTCCATTTCAGTCCCTGGGACCAGAGAGAAGTCCCCTAGAGCCACAAGAGCCACTGAAAGTAAAATCACTGTTTTCTGAATGGCAGGGACCAGCCCTTCAACTGCTAACTGCCCTAAAGGAACTTGGGATGATGAGTGCCTCGGGTTGAGAGCTCAGACCACCTCCTCCCCCAGGGGCAGCAAACTAGACTGCCCAAGGGGACGGTGTCTTTGGCCAGTCACTGCTCCGCATTTCCATCAGCAGGTGTCCCTTTTACTACAGACAGATGCTCCTGTACTCGATGCCGGACATGGCTGCAGTGAACTTTTTCGGGGGGTAGAGTGTCTACCCCGCATCCCACCCCTGCTCCTTGTGTGAAGGTAATTTCCCCTGTGGTGCGTCATCTTGGAGGAGGCCTGTGCCCAACCCCAACTCTGGATATCCAAGTGCGGCAGGTCCTCCGGCTGGTCCCCATCTGGAGGTCGAAGCATGGCCCTGGGACATACAGGCCCAGTCCACGGGAGGCTTTGATCGAATGGCACATGGTCAGGGCAGCCTCAGGCCACACGCTCCCTGCCACCACATCTCCTGTGCCTGGGCTTCCCCTGGCCCTTGCTGGCCTCTCAGTGTGCTCTTGGAGCCTCTGGAGAAGCTTCTAGTGAACTCCCCTTTTGCATTGAGGGGCAGAATGGACTGCAACTGACCACAGCTGCACCTGGGTTCTCCAGACCCTGCGGCGAGGAGAGTTTATCCAGAAGGTGAACTCGGGAAGACAGCCAGTAACCAGACCCTGAGCAGGGGTCTCCGGGTGTCGGCTCCGGAGGCTTGGCCTCACTGAGGACCCTAGGAGACAAGGTAGGACACGCCCCAGGGACCTCTACAGCAGATGAGGGCCTTGGGGCGTTCACACAGGGTGCCCAGAGAAAGCCCCCGGCCAAGCGGCGCTCACGAGGTAGCACTTGGGTCAGCACGTGCGTGACAGAGGGCTGCGTGGATGCACGTGGGACGCTGACTGGCTGCTGCCCTCCTCCTTCTCTGGGGTGGTCCCGGCCAGGCCTCTCCTGGGAGCGAGTCTGAAATGCAAACAACTCAGGCTGCCCCCCACGAATCCGAGTCAGCATGCTCACAAGGTGACTCTGGGCACGGAGGCCGGTGAGTCTGGGAAGCATCCGAGCGACCAGCCGTGCCTCGGACCTTGAAGGGGAGAGCAAAGACCCATCCCGCACAGGACCTAACACCCATGTGCTGGGAGGACTTTGGCTCCCACCCTCCACCCCTCCCGGCTGCTCAGGGCAGAAGGGGCACAGAAACGTAGGAAGGACGGCTCCTCCCTTGAAGGTTCTGGGGGCAAAGGTCCCTGTTCTCCTGAACCCCTCCTGTGATCCAGCCACAGAGCAGCTCACCCCTGCCTACGACACTGAGAGCCAAACCCTCTACCAAGCTCTGCTTTTTCTTGGAAAGCTGGTGAGATGAAAAGCGAAAATGCCGAGCTTCGTTCACAGAGAACAATGAGGACGCCCCTTTCCTGCGCACCTACTACGCAGCAGGGTCTGCCTGGAGTCCAGGAGGAGCCCCTTCCCCACTTCGACTTTCTCTCCTGGTTCTCCCTTCCACCCCGCGGCTGTCAGCAGGAGTGGGAACTGCTCGACAAAACAAAGAACGAGGGAGGCGTCCCTTGGCGAGGCTGGCACTTGCCACTTCAGTCACCACCTCGACCTGGAATGTTCTCAGTCCGGACACAGGGCCCCACCTTTAGTGGATGTTCAGGAAGTCTCGGTGCATACAGGAACCGATGGGCCTCCTTCCCCCCCCCCAGGAGGGCCGGGTGCTTCTTCCAGGGCTCCAACAGCACAGCACCCTGGCTTCCCCTCCCGACCAGGAGCCTCTACCCGGTGGGCTGCTCTCTGTCCCATTCAGGGTCTGTCATGGCGCCCAAAGCCCAGCAGATGTTGAGAAAGTCAGAGCTGTTACTGACATCATCACCATTATTATTACTACTCTTCTCCGACACTGTAAGTCACAGTAAGAAGAATCACGAGGAGGCGCCTGGGTGGCTCAGTCGGTTAAGCGTCTGCCTTCAGCTCAGGTCATGATCCCAGGGACCTGGCATGGAGTCCCACACAGCTCCTTGCTCAGCAGGGAGCCTGCTTCTCCCTTTCCCCCTGCTCCTCCCTCTGCTCAAGCTCTCTCTCTCAAATAAATAAAAAAATAATAATATTAAAAAAAGAACAATCATGTAAACAGCCTAATTTATGGAGGACTTTTGCTATGTGTTACCCTTTTTCATCTACAGCATATGAAGCTGGCACACTTATCCCCATTTTATGATTAAGAACCACTGAGGCTCAGGGGATGGTTGAGGGATCTGCCCAATAAAGGAGCCAGGACCCACCAACTCTTGGCTATGCCAGGGTACCACCCCCCAGGACCCAGCCTGTGTCATCTTCCGTCTACATTTTCTCCTTCAGATCTTCACGGCAG